>NC_037681.1:43959815-44180409 GCF_003255815.1 Theropithecus gelada
CTGCCTTTTTTTTTTTTTTTTTTTGAGGTGGAGTCTCGCTCTTGTCACCCAGGCTGGAGTACAATGGCACGATCTCAGCTCACCGCAACCTCCACCTCCCAGGGAGCGGGGCAGCAATTCTCCTGCCTCAGCCTCCCGAGTAGCTGGGATTACAGGCAGGCACCTGCCACTGTGCCCGGCTAATTTTTGTATTTTTAGTAGAGATGAGGTTTCGCCATCTAGGCCAGGCTGGTCTTGAACTCCTGACCTCGTGATCCACCCACATAGGCCTCCCAAAGGGCTGGAATTACAGACATAAGCCACCGCACCCACCCGAGCCCAGGAGTCTTAATGAGTGTGTTAAGCGACTACTGAGGAAGGTCACAAAGGGAGTCACAGACAATGGGGACTTGGTCTTGGGGTTTTTTCTGGCTCTGGGAGGTCCTGCACACAGGAGGGCTTAGTTAATCCTAGAATGCCCTCTGGGGAGGCACTGGGAAGGCCCTGGGGGTGGGGCAGAGGGGCCAGGGCAGCCCCTAGCCAAGCCGTTGTAAACAGCCTGCTTCTTCTCCTGGGGTCATTGCGAGTCATCTCCATGCAGGCCCAAGTAGCTGGGCTCACAATTAATGTTGAGGCCAGGCATGGTGGCTCACACCTGTAATCCCAGTGTTTTGGGAGGCCAAGGTAGGAGGATCGCTTGAGCCCAGGAGTTCGAGGCTGCACTAAGCTGTGATGGCACCACCACACTCCAGCCTGGATGACAGATCCAGACCCTGTATCAAAAATAGTAATAATAATGTTGGGTGTTCAGACTGTAGTCTCTGAGGGCCAGGCCCCATCCACAAATGGTTCAGTAAGGGAGTCCACCTGTGGCCCCACACTGGCCCGTAGCCCTGTACAGCGGACTTTTCCTCACCAGCTTTACTACGGATTTCAAATCTGAAAATAACAAAGGCTCCCGGAAATGGGCGTTGTGTGATGTGCGTCTGCGAGTCTGCAGCTGACCCTGGGGAGGGCGGGGGGTGGGCCCGGAGTCACTGCCCGCAGGGCCGGCAGTTGGAAAATGTCCTATCAAAGGCCAGAGCGGGGGCTGCCCCTGCCGTGCCCACCTCCCTGCCCACTCTGGCGACACGAATGGAGAGGGTCGCCGTGCTCAGGAGGGCGCTGCCTTGTCACCAATGCCACGGTGACCAGAAACAGGCAGGGCGGCGGGGCCTCTGAGCAGGCCGGACCGCTACAAGGAACGCGGCTGTTGGGGGAGCGGTGCGGCCTGATTGAACGGGGATGAAAGGCCCGGCCCTGCTCTGTGAGAGGTGCCCCTCGCGCTCCTCCGCGTCCCTGTCTGTCCGTCTGGGCCACTGGCTCCCGCACATCACAGGCATCTGCTGAGGGCCAGGCCTGCCCTGCACCTTTCCGCAGAATGAAAGGGAAACTGGTATCAGAGGGGAGCTGAAGCACAGGAAAGGGCCTCTTTCTTTTCAAAGACTTCCGTTTGTGATGGGCTTTTTTTTTCTAGGTGATCTTATTTCAAAGCCCCTTTGAAAATTTTGTGGGTTTTGTAATGGATGAAAAGTTACTTGGAAATGGGACTAAGAAGTTTTCGGTTGAAAGTTGTTAGAGGAAAGTTGAAAGCTTTTGAGTTGTAAGGTTCTGCCAGATTTATCATTTCCTTTGTCCACAAGGCCCATCCACTGGGAGGGGGGCTTGGAGGAAGGGGCTGGGGGCCCGGACAGGGCACATTCCAGAGCACGGTGCAAAAACCAGCCCCATCTGTGGTTGCTTTATGTGTGCAAGGGAGGCCATCTGTGCTGCACTTTCAGCAAAAGTGTCTCCAGGGTATAGACTTTGATGTTGGAAAAGGGAAAAGCAAACATACTTCCAGGATACTATAGAAAGCTGGGTTCTATCAAAGATGCGGGCTACCACACAGGTGTTTCACATCAGAAACATCATTAAGAAAGAAGACAGGGCCCCAACAATCCTGAGAGAGGCCTGGCACGAGCCTGGAGCACGTCCATGCTTGAGATCCGAGGAGAGGAGACACCGGCGAACAGCACCGGGAGGAGGCGCTGGGAAGAGGTTTAGGTCAAGAACCAGGAAAAGCATTGTTGCTGAAAATGGAGGGGCAGGGAGTTTCCAGAAGGAAGAAGGAGGAAGCCATTGTTAGGGATCAGAGAAAGAGGATGTGAAATGCTCCCATATTTGGCATCAGAAGGTGATTGTTCATTTAAAGGGGGTGGTTTCACTGAAGTACAGAGGTGGGCGGCACCAGGAGTGCAACCCAGGGAGATAGCAGATAGCCCCAGTGGGCTGGCAGAGTCACAGCAGGAGGCCCCATCGGGCTGACACAGTGTGGGAAGGAGAGGCCGTGGCCCGTGTGCTTGCAGGTACCTAGGGTGGGCTTTAGTATTATCCTGACAGAATGGCGTGGGCACAGCCTTAATATGGCTGAGTCCGTTTATGGGGCTACCGGCCACAGCCGGGGAGGCTGGGGAAGAGGTAGCCTGGGAACATTCCAGCCATCCCAGAGCACCTCTGAAGGTCTTGTGATAAAATAGTAGACATGGGTTAGAGTCCCAGGCTTACCATGCCTTGAGTTTTTTGTTTGGTTTTGTTTTTGAAATGGAGTCTCTCTTTGTCACCCAGGCTGGAGGGCAATGGTGCTATTTTGGCTCACTGCAACCTCCACCTCCCAGGTTCAAGTGATTCTCCTGCCTCAGTCTCCCAAGTAGCTAGGACTACAGGGGCACACCACCACGCCCAGCAGATTTTTTTGTATATTTAGTAAAGATGGGGTTTCAGCATGTTGGCCAGGCTGGTCTCGAACTCCCGATCTCCAGTGACCCACCTGCCTCAGCCTCCCAAAGTACCGAGATTATAGGCATGAGCCACCGCACCTGGCTGCCCTGAGTACTTTTGAGCTTCTCTGGGCCTTATTACTCTCATCTGTGAAATGAAGGTAAGAACGCAGAATTCGTCATGGAAGGAAATCAGCACATGCTGGCACCTGGCGTGGAAGAGGCTGTTAGGACAGTGGCTGGCCAGGGAGGACCAGTTCATCTGTGCCTGGCATCCGTTTATGGCTTGGGTCTTCACGGTGATCCAGTGAGAAAGGGCATAGGAAGTGACTGGTGGTTTCCACTTAAAGTATTTACAGATGACCCTCGGGGCTCAACACCAAGCCCAGGATCACAGGGCAAGGACAGGGCCAGGCCTGGGGCCCAGACGGGATCTGCGGTTGTAGCTCCCAGCCCAGCACGTGGCTGCCCTCACCAAGCCTGTCCTCTGTCTCTCACTTGCTACTCAGCCCCTCCTACCACCTGCCCCATCACGTCCTCTGTCCCCACCTAGGCTCTCAGCAGGACCATTTAGCCTCCAAAGACATCATCATATTCTGTAATATGATTGGAATCTGAATATATATTTTAAATGACAAGATTGAAATTAAAATTTAAATAAAGAATTACTTTTCTGTAAGTTGCTCCGAAAGCAGTAATTTAGCAGCAAATTGATAGAGAAAGGTAAGCACTGGTCCTTTAAACCATCATGCAGTTTCCGGCATGCGAGCCAGAAGTGTCTCAATTTAACACATCATTGGTTAGTATTATTAGAAATGTCATCAGGCACCAGAGCGCATTATGGCAGGGCTCTGAAGGGGAGGCTGAGGGTGCAGACCTGGGGCCAGGGGGCCAGAGAGGGCAGCCTCATTAATGAGGGCAGGTGGGGCTCGGGAGACCCTCCCCTGGCCCCACGTAGGGATTTGACTGCGATTATCTTCTCATTTGTAGTTCAGTAGCAATCAGGAAATGAGAACGGAGAGAACTGTAAATGTCATTTGCGCTTCCCGGAGACCACAGATTTCCAGGTTTGGCGGCTCTCAACATGTCCTTCTGACCCCCTGAAACCTAGGCTCAGCAGAAGTCCTCACAAGTGGCCTCGCCAAGGAGCTGGTTCCCATGAGCCACATAAGCAAGACCCAGAACTCCCCCAGTCAGGACCTGATGAGCAGCATCAACCCCGCGGTCCCCATGCACAGGCCCAAGAACTTAAACGTGAAGACTTTCATTGATCCCCAGAGCGAGTCCATGGACTACCTGCCGAGCATCCCCTGTAGGTTTATTAAAGGGGCACATTTTGGGGTCCCTTACCCCACACCAACTGAATCAGAACCTTCAGGATAGGGTCCAGAAACTTCCATTCCTCTAGTCTTCCAGATGCTGCTTTTGTGCACTCACATTGGAGATCCCCGTGGTGGTGGTCGGAAGCCCTCCCTAAGTGATCTTGGAATCAGTGTTCTCAGTGATAACCTGCCAACACTAGAAAACCTAACAGCCCAGCTATAAACCTATGATCTGTCATCTGAAAGATCCCAGACACCAAGATATCTCCCCAAGCCTGACTTTCTACCATTGGAACGTAATTCCTTTCAAGTAAGAACTGCCTTCCTGGGGCTTCACCTTTGTAGTGCAAGAGCCCCTGAGAGGCCCACGTGTTCAGTCCCCAACACCCTGGTCTGAATATGTTTGCCAAAAGCTGGATGCCATCATTCCCCACAGGTGGACCTGGCACCATGAAGACCTCAAGTGCCCTGCAGAGGGAGGGAAGCTGAAAGAAAGTGAAATATCCACTCTTTGCAGGGAATGGCCTGCCCAGCGATGCCCCCTCCTGGAGCTCATATCTGGTGTGATATGATTCCCCCCAGGGCAAGCCAGGGCCCGGTGGTCAGAGGTGCCTGCAACAAATGCACTTCTGCTAGGAGCACTGTGCAAATTTGCTCTTGCTATTCTCAGAAGAGCCCTGGGAATAACCCTGCAGAGTGAGAAGAAAAAGGAAATGACAGCATTCACCCCCCAGTGCTGGGCTGAGGACACTACAGCCTCCCCCACCCATGTGCTCCCAAATCCCTGTTCCTCTGCCACCAGCCTCTGCAGAGCATGGATTCTGAGCAGTGCTGGCCTCCTCATGTCACCCAGCTTTCCAGACTGCAGTCTCACCTAAGTGGGTTTGAGTTACAGGTCACATGCCATGCCCTAGCTGCAAGGGAAGCTGGTAGAGCAAGTTTTCTGATGTAGGGAGTTCCAAATGCGTGGGGCAATCAGAACCATGCCAGAGTTGCAGGGAGGGCCAGCGCATGTGAGCATCCCTTGCCAGAAGGAGCCATCAGAACCCAGAGCCAGGTGGGTGGGATGGGCACACCAAAGCTTGTCTTCCCCAAATGAGCTGGGTGTTGTGGGGAGTCCAGAGATGCAGACAAGGCTCCAGATGAAGCTCCGGGTACAGGGAACTCCAGGCTACCCCCGGCATTGTCCTCCCTGGGGCTCCTCAAGTTTTCATCCAAGACCACTTCACACCCACCACCCAGCTGGGCTGTGTTAGGGAAATGCTGCACTAACTTTAGTTTTGGCATTTATGTAATTAGAGTCCCACTATATTTATGCTGCCCCCAATCCTCTACAGAACGCAAAGAGATGCATGTAACACTGTGCATTTTTATGTCCAGGATAAGGCACAAATGACTTTACCCTTTACTATTTTGCAATATATACAAAATAGTAAGATACACAGTAGACTGTGTATCCCCCTTTTTTTTTTTACCTGTTTCTTTTTTAGTGGCTGTAAATGACACATTTTATAATATCTCCCAAATTTGTGCACAAGAATTCTGAGAGAGCTTGGCTGAACAGTTCTGCTGAGCCCATGATGTTGACTAGTAACCCTTGGTGATGTTCATCTGATTTGCTGATGGTCTGGAGGGTCTAAGATACCAAGGCAGAAGCTTCAAGCCTCTTAAAAACATAGGCCCAGGACTGTCATAGTGTCGCATCTGCCATACTATGTCAAAAGAGTCACAGGACTGTGTGTGTGTGCGTGTGTGTGTGTGTGTGTGTGTGTTTTAATTTGGCTACATGGAAGCTCCGTGCTATGCTGAAGGCTCCACTGTAGCAGTTCCAGGAGCCCCGGGGCCTGCATGTGTGCAGTGTTCTCTCTCCCCATGTTCCCTGGTCTGGTCTCCCCTTTGCATTTCGTCGTGATTTTACTGTACCTTTTCTTAACGGTAGCACCAGTCTCTCTGTTAACAGGGGTGGGAGTGAGACAACATCATGGGTCTGTTCCTTGGGGTCTCTCTCCAAGCCTGTGTCACCCCCACGGCTCCCTGGTGCAGGTGTCCCATTATACTGGTTGTAAATTCCTCCAGGGCAGGACTTTGCCCAGTACGGATCCCTGGTACCTGGTGGTGCCTCTGGCCCAGAGAGGGTGCTCAGTGATGCTCAGCAGAAGGCCACCCTGCCAGCCGTGTCTGCACCACATGGTACAGGGCATCGTGGCCTGCAGGTTCCGGTCTGGGAGACAGTTTCCTTGGCAGGAGAGAGCTGTGGGTGCTGGCATCATCATCCCTCCAGAAAAGGCCCATGTGTACCCCGGAAGTGGACTCTGAAGCCTGTCTCTGCCAGATGTATCTAGGCTGAAAATGCACTGTTTGCTGTGGGGTCCTTTGGTGACTTGGGCCCCAATCCATCTGCCAGATTGAATCCTGCCTAGTTTTTGTGGCCCAGCCCCAGCCCATCTCTTCTGGAAGCTTCTTCTCGAGGCTTCATTGATTCACCCTCTTCTGACATCCTTGGGCAAATAGTGGAGGGTGCTGTGTTCTGTTTTCTCCAGGAGACTCCCCCAGGTCCCCCCAGCTCAACAGAGGCAGTAGTCACCCCTCAGTGTCCATGCCTTGATCGTATCCAGGCATCCGGAGGGGCTGACGGGTTCTGCTGGTCAGTGGATTGGGCCATCCAGGGCTCCAGCAGCATCCAGGACAACGGTGTTAAGGGCCCCAGCATACACGGCCCCCATGATATGGAAACCTCAGCCCCCCAGTGAGGGAACACTGCTCTGCTCTGTGACTCGTGTCATTCACTCTCCCTGGAATCCACCCTGTGCATTCATTCATTCATCGAGCCAACAGTGATGCATGCTTCTTCCATTGGCCAACAGTGTAGCTCAGAGACCCTGCCCTCTTGGAGTTATGGAGCTTTGCCTGCAAAGATGGGGCAGAAACAAGGTCCTGGGGGTAGTGCGCTAAGTACTGTGGTCATTGGGTGCACAGAGAGTAGAGGTGAGAACAAGCGAGGCCTGGGAGGACCCCAGGGGAGTCCCTGCCATCTCTCAAACCTCAAACCTCCCTTGCCACGCAGGACACTGCTAGTCTATGCGGTACCTTTCTGCAAAGTAGAAAAAGGGGTTTCCTCTGGGCGGACAAATTAGCAAAAGCATCTCGGGGCTGTGTGTCACAGACTCCTGGGTCCACAGCCCGCTGAGCAAAGGGTACTCCATGGGCATCCACTGCTCCTGCCTCCCCGGGTGAGTGTCAGCCCCTCGCCCTCTACTAGGCATCTTTCATTGCACACCACCTACGGCCCTACACACTTTTCCCTAAATTAAGCAGGTCCCTCAGAGCAGCTCTGTGGGCCGTGCACGGCTGGTTCCCCCCAAGCTGGTGGAGTGAACCCACGTGTCCTCTGAGACTGCTGCAATGTGGAGGCCCCCAGCCCCCATGGTCAGCAGGTGCCTCCCACTCTGCACTGCCTCACAGAGAGCTTCAACCATACAGGCCCTGGGTCTTTAGTGTTCTTCAGTTGCTGAAAGAAGCAGGATGCTGTCAGCTGCCATAAAACTGTGACCTTTGAAAATTTACAAGAGCTCAGGGTTTAAAAAGCGTCTGCGTTAATGATGCATCCCATTAGCATCTCATTAAAGGAAAACCAAGAGAAGCCTGCTCAGGCCTGATGATGGGCAGATAGGGCCACTCCGTGGGGCCAGGCACGGAGAGGCTCTCCTGGTCTGCCTCTTTCTGCCAAGTGCCATCATGTCAGTGGAGCAGAAGGCATGGCAAGGAACACTGGGGAACGGCCAAAGGTCTGGGTGGCTTCACTGGTATCCCAGATGATGGCCGGGGGAGGGCATGAGGTGAGGCTTGCTCAACTCTGCCTTCCTCCCTGCTGCCCAGGCTAAGTTCTCCTGGTTGGTTTTCATGGCATTCTTGTGTCGTCAGCACCCCCCGACCAGGAGGCATGGAAATCAGGGTGGCCTGGGCTTGCGGGGATTGTGAACCATGGGAGGAAAGAGTTAGCAGGAGCTGGACTCAGAGCTGGACCCACGGACCTGAACATGGTCCCCTAGAAGCTTCCAGAACCCAGGGACCATGTGGCTTTACTGAGGGCCTAGAACTCATTGCAAGAGGGGGCTGTGGTCAGGCTGCGCTGACGCACATCACCAGTGGCTCTGCATGTCACCTACCCGGGGGCCCAGGCTCCTCGGCAAAGGGCACACCCCGTGTCCAGGTTTTTTCTGGAGAAAGTGGAGGAAGGAATGTCATTGCATTATTTTAATAAAATAAATAAAATTCCTGAACTACAGGTTGCTTGTAGCTTCAGATGTTGTGAGTGCTTAGTAGAAAATGGGTAGCCTTGTGTATCTTTCCTAAAGAAGAAAAAAAAAAAGACTTTTGGTTCTCACCACAGAGCTGCTTTCTTATACATAAGAAATTGCTTGTAGTATTCATGAACGACACAGCCAAATAGCAGGCCGGTTGTAGCCCACTTCGCCTGCTCACAGCCCATCTGGGCCCGCCTCTGCACACCCGGGACACCCCAGCGTCTTTGCCTCAAGCTGTTCATGTATCGAGTCCTCCCACTGTGACGCAGCAGCCACTTGAGGGCAGGGCTGAGTCTCGGTCATCCGCATCCCCAGTGCCTAGAGCGGTGCCCGATATAGACCTAAGGCAGAAGAAACAAACTAAATGAATGAGCGGCAGGAGTGCTCTGAAGCCAAGGGGCTGAGCAATCTGTGTTGGAAAAGTGAGATTTTTTCAAGTTCAGAAACTCCTACAATTTTAGGGTGACCGTTGGAACTCCTGAAGTTTTAGTGCTCAGAACATGAGGACCCAAACTTGAGGGGACCCCAACCTCCTCTCCTGGAGGCAGGGGCTATTCCAGGGCAAGTTTCCAGAAGCTTCCCTTCCCTGTCAAGTTGCCAGGCTGGAGTGTGATTCAAGAGGGGAGAAGAGTGTCTGTCGGAGGATGCTGAAAACCTCAACAGCCTCTTGCCTGGGACACCTCCAGGATCCCGCACCGCGGAGAGGGGCTGCAGCACCTCCTCCAGGCAGGAGGGGCTTCTGCGCTGTCTGTGAAGGGAGTGCTGGTCATGAGGCTGGGATCTTAGCATTCACACTTTGCTCCCGGGGACGGCATGGGACTTGGCATAGGCTCCTTCTCCCTCGGATGCCTCTGATTCCGAGGAAAGCAGTCTCCCTACCTCTGAGCCACCAGGACCTGAGAGCCTGGAAATACAACGAAGGCTGCAGAGTGGATAGATCCTTCAGACAGGGCACACGTTAAAAGCTGTCTATTTGGAGAATGCCGGAAAAACCATGCTATTGTTCCCTAAGACTATTAGTGAGTGCAGCGAAGTCCCCAACCCCCTCTCCTCCCAGCTTCTGCCTGTCCCACAGATAGAAATGGGGCAGGCCCTCTGATAAGGAAGCTTGTCCCTTGAATTGTTCTTTTCTCAGGAGATTCACCCTTTTCCTTTGTTTCTTGCTCTGTTCACAGAAGCAAAGCATCTGAAATGCAGGCCAGAGATAAAGTGCAGCCTGATGCAATTAGCAGAGCGCAGCCCACAGATCCTAATGGGATATGGCTCCCGCTCCTCCATCAGGCCCTTATGGAGGCGCTGTGTGTCGTCTGCACTATGCGTCAAAGCCCCAAGTGTTGCCCAGCCTCCCTATCCACACCCCCTCTCTGTGCCTGGCACAGAACCCAGGAGAGCCACTCTGGTCAGAGGGGCTCAGCAGCAGGCCCTGTCTCCCACCAGCTGGGTTCCTGGGTCAGGTTTCATCAGAAGTCACGGTAAGGACCATGGTCCTCACCTGAGAGGCCTGCAGATGCCCCTGGAGGCTCCTGTGTTCTTCTGTGGCTGTTCCTGGTGGGCATCCGTATCCACCCCTCATCCCACACCTGGTTGGGCTCTGGCTGTGCTCTGAGGAACTGTGCTCACTCTTCCCAGGGCCACCTGTCCTGACACCCACACCCCCGCATATCCCAGGTATCTTATCCCAACCTCTCCAGCATGTTTCCAGGAGTATTTTCATTTGTTTGTTTGTTTTTTGCCTATATATATAATGGCCATAGTAAAAAAAAAAAAAAAGGAAAATACGGAAAAGTATAGATAATAAAATAAGTTACCCATAATCCCCTCACCCAAGAATAACATCCCTGTTAACATTTTGGTCATTTCCCTCCTACATATATTGTCTGACACTGGTGTGTTTGCATAGGGAGGCCATTTGTGTGTCATTCTGGGGCCTGTTTTTCTCATTAAACATTATAGTGTAAGCATTTTGTCATCAAGAATTCTTCACACATGATTTTTGATAGCTATATAATATTCCGTTATAAGGCTGTGGCTCAGGGAGACAAATGCTGTCCTGGTGGTTTTTGTTTTTGTTTTTGTTTTTTCACTCTGAGGTTTATTTTTTCATTCATCTGCAAATCTGAGCTAGAGAGTGGGCTCACAGAGCGGAAAGCCTGCCTCCTTCCTGCACAGAGGAGCTGAGGGTCCCACCGTCCACCTAGGAGCAGTATCTGAGCTGTCCCTGCCATGGGCCTCAGCTCCCACCTTCCCCACGCCTCCTCCATAGGACGACTGGGCCTCAGAGGCTGGGGTGGGGGCAGGATGGGAAAGGTATAAAGTCCCTCACCTGCTACCTGCCGGTGGCCCCTTGGAAAGCTGTCCTCTCCTGTGTCCAAGAGCCAGCCAGTGGTGACATAGAGGCTGGGCTGGGCACACAGTGCTCAGCACATGCCCTGATAAGTTGGTAGCATCTGTGTGGCTGTGGTTTGTGGATGGTCCGAGGGCCGGAGATCCCATCTCATAGCTCAGAACGCTCTTCCCATTGTGATAGGGCTGGTAGAGTGAGTGGCCACGGAGGGTGTCCAGGGAGGCACTGGCCTGGGTGTTCCTAGAGGCAGGAGTTTAGCAGAGGTCCCAGCTGCTACTACTATGGCAGAACCATAGTAGGCTCTGTCTCTGACCCTGTGCTCAGTGGGCGAAGCTTAGGCAACGGGAGGCTTGTTTTGGAGGCTAGGTCCCTCCTAGGGAGTCTTGTTCTGGAGAATGGTCCCTGGCCAGGCCATGCTCACCTCCTCATCTGCTTCCCACAGGCTCCTGGCATCTCCAAGGCAGACAGTCAGTCCCAGGGACTGGCGACCAGCATCCGGTGGGGGCAGACGCCTATCAATCAGTCCACACCCTGGGACACTGATGAGCCACCCTCCAAACAGATGAGGGAGAGTGACAATCCAGGTATGTCCCTCGTCGGCAGATAGAAACGACTGAGCCCAGGGCTTGGTGAGAAGCTGGAGGCTTCCTGGGGACCCCAACTCCTGCACAGCAGGTCTTGACCCTGTCAGGGTCAGAAGCCCCCTCGTCAGGTTCAGGGGGAAAGGCACTGTGTGTAATTCCCTGTGAAGGAGCTGTCTCTCTACTTCTTTCTCTGCTACTCAAGGACTCCAGAGAGCAAAAGGAGTGAGAATGACATTGTTGGGATGACTTTGAATTGGCTCCGGATTCTTTTGAATCATCATTCCCAAACCTGGGTACTCTGATTCATAACAAATTTCTTGAGACATGCCTTCCAGTAAGGTTTTTCCTTGCTAATGGTTGTATGACAACTGGGGTGTTCTACCCTCGGGAACTGGGAATTAACTCACCAGCTCGTACAGCATCCCAGCCCTTCTTTGGACAGCTCCAGCCATAATGAATGCCCTCTCTTTTATCTCCCGTTGGCCCCAGAGCCCCCCCTTAGGATCTACAGAACACCTCAGTTTGCCCCTCCACACAACAGCCCCACAGGTGCCAGGAGACCCCTTTCATGCCCCTCTCAAAGTCTTAGGATAAACACCCCAGGCTATTCAGCCATGCCCCACAGCCCATAGATTCCAGGCCCTTTGCCTTCCAGGGCTTTGCTCTGCCCCCTGCATCCCTCTTGAAGTGCAGCGTCCAGAACTCAATGCAAATAGCCCATGAGTGGTCTGCCCGGCACGTGCTTCCTTCAGCACCTCTGGTCTCATCACTGCTCAGCTAGTAGCCACATCACATGCTGCCTCAACAGCACCCCAAGATGCCCCAGCAGCTACAGTTACCCCTGTTCATGTCCTCACAGTTGGGCTTAGGCAGCTGGGTTTGGGGACCCAATAGCAAGCCCTCATCAGTGTCCCCCTGTTTGCTGTTAGGATCTCTTAGACACCAGCTTCTGTTGCTGACCCCACCCCTCCCAGTTATGTTCCCTGCAGACTCCACGTCAGGACCAAGTCACGGATTAAAATGCTGGGAGCTTGCCACATATAACTAGAGACTTCTCTTTAGGTCTCTTGTACCCTTGGACCATTCACCACATCATAAGTAAATCACCTCCATGGCACTGTGTCTCTGTGTCTCTGCCACAGAGTCCCCTGGGCCCCGCCCATTGTGCTCTGAAGTTGTGACGCATTTTTCCAGGCTCCCTGGCTAATCCTGGAAAGAGCAGAGCTTGGGATGACATGCCTTGTGCCTAAGACACCCAGGCTGGCTCATAATGACACCACCTCCCCTCTTCAGGTTTGGGGACAGTTCTCATCAGCAGCCCGTTCTAGAATCTTGCCATGACTTCACTGCAGTTTCTTGGCTTCCAGTTCTCCCTGACCTCTCTCATTATCAAAATCATAAATATGTGTTGCACATGTATTGCACGTCCTGTTCTGTGCATCATCGCAATGCTTATGGAACTGGCTCGGAAAAAGCTTGGGCCTATGGTCCCTCGGCTGGGAAGGGGCGACCCAGGCCTCGTACCGTGGTCTGTGTGACTCTGAGCCTCGCTCCTCACCACCAGACAGTGGCTCTCCCTTGGACAGTGGTCTGGTAGTGACCCGCCGTCTTAGCTCCTGCCCCACGTTGGCGCCATTTTCTTTCTGAGAGGGAGCTCCCAGCTCCACATTCTATCCTGTGGGGCTTGTGGTGCTGAGTGGCCCTCTGCCCCCTACTCCCTCTCTCTCCCCATCCTCAGTCTACGCTGCCACCCCAGAGCAGCTGTGAAAGCCAAGGTACCATTTGGGCCATGGAGACCTGGCCCCAGGCTCATTCAGTCAGAGGCAGCCCAGACTGGCCTTCCCTGTCATGGTGTCTCCCAGTTTCCCTCACAAGCCCCCTTAGGTCACCCCGCCTGGCACAGCTGACCTCGCCTCTGCGTCGGCTCTCAAGAGGTGTATCTGGACCCCACCTTGTTCAGCCAAAGTTTTCTTAAGGACTAAAGTGGAGTTCTCTTGTTTCCCCCAGGGCTGGCCATGTCTACATTGCCTAGCACAAGGCCCGCCCTCCCCAGCAAGGCCTGGCCAGCCTTTCCACACGTCCCCCACCCGGGCCCCTCCCTTCCTGCGAGGACCAGGCTCCAGTGCCCTCACCTGAGGGCCCAGCGAACACCCCCGTCTCCACCATCCCCTTCCCCTGCCTCCTTCAGAGGCGAGCTTGCAGAAAGGGAGGAGAAACCCCAGCATTTATGGAGCGTTCACCACCTGCCAGACACTCTGCTAGTTTTGTTTTGTTTTGTTTTGTTTTGTTTTGTTTCCAAGTACATCTTCCTCATTCAGTTCTTCCCAGTAGTCCCCCGAGGTAGGTATTGCTAATTGCATTTAATAGATGAGAAGAATGAGGCTCAGAGGAAATAAGAACTTGCTGAGGTCAGGCGCGGTGGCTCATACCTGTAGTCCCAGCACTTTGGGAAGCTGAGGTGGGCAGATCACCTGAGCTCAGGAGTTCGAGACTAGCCCGGCCAACATGGAAAAATCCCGTCTCTACTAAAAATACAAAAATTAAGCAGGCATGGTGGTGCACACCTGTAATCCCAGCTACTCAGGAGGCTGAGGCAGGAGAATCACTTGAACCTAGAAGGTGGAGGTTGCAGTGAGCTGAGATCACACCACTGTACTCCAGCCTGGGCAACAGAGTGAGACTCTGTCTCAAAAAATAAAATAAAAAAGAACTTGCTCCTGAGGCTCTTAATTACTAAGTGGCAGAGCTGAGAGTGGAACCCAAGTCCCCAAGTCTCTCAAAGGGCTCTGCTTCCTTCTCTCTGCTCTGCTGCCTCTCACCTCTCCCAGGCATGCCTTGCTTCCTCCTCTGAGCCCCAATAGCTGTTTGTTCATAGACCCCCAGCACACTTATCCTGGGCTGCCACGATCACAGATTCCTAATCAGTCAGTTCCTGTTCGCAGGTGTCTCATTCACCTCTGTGACCCAGCACCCAGTGCAGGGCCTGGGGTGGTCAGTGTTTGTTGAGTGAATATGTAACCGGCAGATGACGTTTCTTCCATCTCCCTTGCAGGCACAGGGCCATGGGTGACCACGGTGGCCGCCGGGAACCAGCCCACCCTGATCGCACACTCCTATGGAGTGGCCCAGCCTCCCACCTTCAGCCCGGCTGTGAACGTCCAGGCCCCGGTCATTGGGGTGACCCCCTCACTGCCTCCCCACGTGGGGCCCCAACTCCCGCTGATGCCAGGCCACTACTCGCTCCCTCAGCCGCCCTCTCAGCCACTGAGCAGCGTGGTGGTGAACATGCCCGCCCAGGCCCTGTATGCCAGCCCTCAGCCCCTGGCCGTGTCCACACTGCCCGGTGTGGGGCAGGTGGCCCGCCCAGGACCCACCGCTGTGGGCAACGGCCACATGGCAGGGCCCCTGCTGCCTCCACCGCCGCCAGCCCAGCCGTCCGCCACTCTCCCCAGTGGTGCCCCTGCCACCAATGGGCCCCCCACAACTGACTCGGCCCACGGGCTGCAGATGCTGCGGACCATTGGCGTGGGGAAGTATGAGTTCACCGACCCAGGGCACCCCAGAGGTAAGTCCTGCTGCCACGTGCCTGCCCACAGGCCTGCGTCTGCACCTCCCTGCGCGGTCACTGCAACACCACCGGGACAGGAGTGTGCTTCATGCCAGCTCCTTCACTGGCCTCCCCAACCCAGAGGCTGCAGTGGAGCCTCTGCCTGCCCAAGACAACTGGCCTGAGATGGGGGAAGGAGGGGAAAAGTGTGGAGGGTGGGACAAGGAAGGTGGGGAAATGCACCTGGGTAAGAAGAGGGAGCCCAGGAAGAGGAAGGAAGGGAGAGCCTGCAAAGCCCAGAGCCCGCCCCCTCCAGCCCAAGCCCTGGCCATTCTCACCTCCAACCCCCAAGGTCAGGCCAAGATGCAAAAGGGTGAGAGTCATCCACTCTTAGGGCACCACAGAACAGTCCCTTTTGGGGCCTTCTCCATGTTCCACCCACGAGGAAATTCAGAGCATGAACTGTGTCCTTCCCAGGGAAAGCACCCTCGGTCATGCCATCAGATGAGAGCAGTGCCCAAGGCAATTTAGTTAGGCCCAGGAGACGTTCCCAGACCATCTTGAGGCACTTGAATGTTTCGTTTCAAGGATCCAGGGGTGACTTTGTGAGACCTTGGGAAAGAGCACCTCCAGCCTCAGCCTTCAGTTAACCCTCTTCTCCCAGCCTCAGAGGAGTTTCACTCCAGGGAACTCGAAGGTAAAGCCTTCAGAACAGAGCCTCTGGAAGGATGCATGCTGGACATGGTCCTAGCTGGAGTTCCCAGTCCCAGGATTAGGGTTCTTGATGTCTGTATGAGGGATCAGTCCAGACTGGAAGGCAGAAGGGGACAGGAGGACCAGGGCACACATATGAGGCTTGCTGGGTTCCTCTGCTATAGGTTTGCCTAGCCCTTAGCACCCCAGACAAGCCAAGTCCCTGCTCCTGCTGGATGCAGTGGGGAAGGCTGCTGGGCCACTGCCAGGTACAGGCAGCTCCCTGGCAGGAGGGGGCAGGAGAGTCCACGGCAAGCAGTCTGCCCCAGTGGGGTATCTACATCTCCTTTGAAAGAGGAGACTAGACGGTCCTAGAAAGTATGCATCTCTGGGCACAGCTTCCCAGCCTTCCCACATAAAACCCCTTGAGATAGCATTGTGGGGGGCTCTGCCTCTCAGCAGAGCAAGGAACCCCACTGGCCACTCTCCTGTCTTCTCTCCCAAGTCTCTTCCTTTGTCATTTTAAGCAATTTTCAGGCCTTGTCAAGCATCCCAACAATAAAGCTCATGTCTGGTTGCGGTCGGTTTTAATTCCCAATCTGACTGAGCCCTGACTGCTTTTGTTTTGGAAATCAGCACTAGTTTTAAATGACGAAATTATAGAAAATTACCTCTAAATTCTGGTAAACTCTTGCTTTAAGATCTTTTTTAAAAAATGACTAAATTGATTTTTTGTTTGAATTGTTTTGGTTAAGCTCTGTCTCCCTTTAAAAAAAGAAAAAGAAAGAAAGAAAGAAACTTACTCCCAGCTCAAGTTCATGAGTCACCAACTCTGACAACTGGGTAGTGGGAATCCTGCTTCCAAGGCTATGCCAAAGCCCAAGGCACCAGGCGGCATATTCTCTCCCCACATCGCCCCTCTGGGGTCTTCTAGGGCTAATGCAAGATCTTGCTGGCTTGCCACGTTCCAGGCATGCATCTAGGAAAAGGAGCTGTTTTGTGCAAAAAGGTAACTAGCTGAGATAGGACTGGAGTCCCTAGTTTGGGGCTCAGCACCAAGCTGGGATCCACCCCACTGAAGCTGCTGGGTGCAGGCAGCTAAACATTGTCAGCCCTGAGCCCATGAGATCAGAAAGACACAGGTGGCAGGGACAGGACCTTGTAGGACTTCTGTGCCCACGGGGTCCATGACCATTGCAGAGCTGTTCCTGTAACCTCTGTGCGGGGACCTGAGGATGTGAACCATCCTCTGTGGTCCTGAGCCAATGGACAGGAGGGGACAAGAAATAGGGGCCCTGCAAATATTCCCTCTACCAGGCCCCACTGGGCAGACTGAGGGCCATGTGAGGGCCAGGGATGGGGTGGACCTAGAAAGTGTGGTGCAGCCCTGCCTTCTGGTGAGCCAGCGAGACCCACCAGTCAGTGACAACAACTGACCCGTCCATCACCCTGATTTCCAGAGGTTGCCAGCACACTGGCTCTTTCCTTGAAATTCCATGTGACTCGCTTCTCTATTTACGGCCTCATCAGTTGATTTATCCCCTTGTATTTGTGGGGAAGAAAGAGTGATGCATGCGCCTACAAATGCCTCCAAACTCAAGCCTGGGTGGGTTTTGTTTTTTTTTTTTTTTTAATGTATAAGTAAATCTCTTTTCATTTCTAATCTTAAAAGCCTTTATTGCTGAAGCTATAATTTGTCTGTCAGACCTAATGTCAAACAACTGCATATTTTTTAAAATAAGAAACCCGAATTTTGAAACTAAATCTTTGAAACTTGCCGTATGAGAGTCATGCTCCTAACAGGACCACGTGGGCTTGGATTTGGGTCACTTTTAATTTTGCCCCTTAGGATTTTACATCTCTGAAGCCCAATTGATTTCACACTCCTAAATGACAGACAGCTGGCTCCAGGCGGGAACAGGAGGCTCTGCGTGATGGCGTCAACACAAGTCAGAACTCCACTTTGGAAAAGAAAAGAACTTTCCTTTTCTCCTGTTCTCTGTTTGAAACCTTGCCCAGCATTATAATAAGATCCACCATGCAACGCCTTGAGATCTAGCTCATTAAAGTCCCCGATTTTCTCGGCTATTGTTTGACGTGACAACCTGGCCTCTCCCAGAGTTGAGTAATTATGGGGAGATTCCCCTCCACGAAGAACAGGTCTTGCCAGCCAGAGGGATGGGCCACTGGTATTTTTAGACTTCATTAGTGCCCTGATTTAAAATTTCACATTTTGTTTCTTGTAATTATCTTCCGATCCACTGAGCTAAAATTTCAGTTGGGGTCCTATTAGTCTGCTTTTCCAGAAAGGGCATTGGGACTTTAATTTAAAACTTAACCAGTTGAAAAATAAAGGTGGCGTGGAAATGCTTTTTGATTTGCAATAGGTCAAGCGATTGTCTCTCATCTGTGACTAGAGAAGCCAGCTTGCGCGCCGTTCACTTTAATGAGTGTTATTTAAATGCATTGAGCACATATAGATTTTCTTAAGAAACGTACAAGACAAATCTTTCTTTCTCTAAGAACAATTTGGGGGTGGGAGCAAGCTGTAGAATTTTTTTTTAGATGATATATTGAAAGCTAATTAAAAATAGATTTCATGTGTGCAAAGTGATAAGGGAGGAAAAAAGAATTCGTTCCATTTGAATCCTGTTATGAAGTACCTAAGACATTTGTCTCGTCGTTGGATTGGAACCGCTGAGCTAACATGTGGGGAGAGGTGTGGCCAAGCTCAGGCCTGGGTGAGACCTGGAGTCAGTGTTACTATGCCTGGGACCCCGTGAACCCAGCTGTGCGTGCCTGATGACATAGCACAGGCTATGAATGTAGCTATTTCTACCCCTGCCGCCTTTGGCAAACAGTTTTTGGTGGCTCAGAGGATGCATGGGGACCTTTCAAAGTACCAGGCTCCAGGCCTAGTGGTGAGCTGCAGAAAGGCTATTGTGTCTTCACCTGCCTGGCTTGGAGTGAAAAGCCAGGCTGCACCTGCTCCTACCTGCTTCTAGACCAGAAAGCAAAGCCCGTGTCAACCTGAGCAGGGAAAGGTATCTCTTCTTACTTTATATTTTGCAGGCCTAGGGTGAGGGGTCATGAGGATCCATCTACAGGCTTGGCCTCCCTTCTGGGAAGCCGTACTGGAAGAGAGGGATGGCTCAGCCCCTTCCTTTGGTTCTCCAGCTCCTCCCTTCCCATTTTGGCACTGGACCTCCACCCCATGGCACGGTGTTCATCCTCGCTGCCACATTCGCCCCTGTCTTCACAGGTAACAGTGATGAGATCTTGTGAAAATACTTTGAGGCACAGGGAATAGCCATGTGACTGGGACAAGCCTCCTCACTTCTCTGATCCTTTCTTTCCTCGTCTTTAGAATGGGGTGACAGTACCACCCTCATAGGGCCTCGGGGAGGATTGAGTGAGATTGTGGACATGACCATACGTAGCACTGTGCCTGCTTACCACCAAAAGCAGCTCTGACTGTTGCCTCTGGCCCAGGGTCTAGAGAGTTCAGCAGAGAAGGAGGCTAGGGAAGGGGCAGAAGGCCAGGCCCTCCCCAGCGCAGAGGAGATGGAAGAAGCCCATGCTTGTTCACAGGGCTGGCAATCCCTGGTCAAGCCATTTAACTTAGGGATGGGGACCCCTTCCCTAAAAGGGAGGTTGGATGCATCCTTTTCTGGCAGGAGGACTCAGGATGGCTCTCCCCAGGCATGAGGCCTGGCACTGATCTCATCTCTCCTTGCCCCACACTCTGACATGTCCAGGGCACATTGTTCTTCCGCAGCCTCCATAAATATTCTGGAAGAAGCTGGGAATGCATGATAAAGCTGTTCGCCTACACTCAGGCCAGAGGCACAGAATGTTATCCAGACGGAAATTGTCTTCCCACAGACCTATTCTTCCTGTGTCTGTGCCTCAGAAATGCCAACATGAATTCATCCAGGGTTCAAACTCAAGGCCTGCGTTGTCTGTGGCCAGCCCTTTGTCCACCTCTAGCACTAAGTCTGAAAACTCAATTAATTCAGGTTTCTACGTATCTCTCCTCTGCTCTTCTGTTCCCCCACCACCCCACCATCAGGCCACCGTCACCTCTGGCCTGCACGCTGGCTTCCCAGCCCACAGTACATTCCTTCCAGTCCGGCTCTGTGGTGCAGCCAGAGTGATTTTTCAAAATGCAGGTCTGGCCCTGCCACACACTGTCCAACGACCCAGCTGCTCTGGGGATGATGACCAGTGCTGACTTGGTGCTTGCCCCGACTTCATCCTTTGCTGTTCTGCTCGCAGGCTGCCCGCAACACCCCAGGCCTTGGCTCTCCAGTCTAGCCGTGCGCTGTGCCTCGGTCGAGTGCCTGTGAGACTGTTTGACTGTGAGCCCCTGAGGTCGGGGGCAGCAAGGACGCTATCTCATCCCCACTCCCCGCTCAGCATCCGAGCCAGTGCCCGCACTCAGAGATGCCTCAGAAGCATCTGATGAATGTGAGCACAAAGCACTGGGCTGAGAATTACCCACCAGGGTTCTGTGACTTCCCCCTTCCCTTCACATGAAAGCAGGTCAGTGCTCAGGGCCCCAGGCATACAGGGATGGAAAGTGCCCTTAGGAGAGCTTGTTCTGCAACCCGTCACCCACCTACACCTGACCCACGCCTGTTTCAGACTTCCTTCTGTACCCAAGCACCTCCACTACATCCTGCCCCAGACCGTACAGGCTCTGGAACTCTGCCTCAGTTTCCTCATCTGTAAAAGGGGGAGAAGAATAGAACCCACTTCTTACAGTTGTGAGGATTGAGTTATTTTACGTACTCCTAGGCTTGGTATATTGCCTAGCATGCAGGAATCACTATAAAACTGTTCACTGTGATTATTTTACTGGTACCAGGGCCATCTTTCAGTGTCCATGGCCTTTTAGCGTCCCAGGTTAATGAGTCCCAGGAGATATCATGATATTTGAAGCATCTAGCTCCCAGGGCATCCACCGTGAACAGAAGAAAATCCCCTTCTCCCACTGTAATGTTTGACAGTCCTCCACTGGCCATAACAACCAGCAGGAAGCAGCCTGTTGCTAGGAGCTTCTCCCTAATTCTGGGAGCTATCTGTCTTGAGAGAGCTCCTCCTACCTCCACCCAGGGGCTCTCAGTATCCCGTGGCATTCAGCTTGATAATCAGGGTTCCAGGGACACCGCCGGGGCCAGGTCCTCCATGGCCACATCAATAGATGGGACCAAAAGAATTCTCTGGCTCCTCCAGACCAAACAGCCAAAGCTGCAGGCAGAGAGAGTTGATTAGGAGGGTGTGGCTGGCAGTATGGATGGTGGCTGAGAGCCCAGATTCTGCAGCAGACTGCTTGGGTAGAATTCAAACTCCACTTCCCACTAACCCCATGAACTTCTGCTAAGTTCATGTTTCTAAGCCTCAGTTTCCACATCTGTAACTTGGAGGTAATAGTGCCATCCTCACAGACATGCTTTGAGGATTTAATAATGTATGTAAAGTCTTAGCCCAGTGCCTGGCACACAGTAGGCTCAAATAATATTAGCCGTTGTTATGACCACTACTGTAAATCCTGAAGACTTCTGGAGAAGAAAGCAGGTCTGGAGCACCTTAACCTCAGGACCACCACTGCTTTTAAAGCAGGGTTGTCCAAAATAATCTCCAAGTCTGACTAAATGGCTCACAACATGGATCTGAAACCAAACCGCCATCCCACCCTTGCCCTGACTTTCCAGCCCCGACCCCTGACACACACACCCTCCTGTAGGCAGTGTGTGTCTCAGAGCCTGGGGAATTCAAAAGTCCATCTGCACAAGGCTCTTCGTCCTCGCCTGAGCTGTACCTGGCCCAGCCCTGCTCCGGAAGCCTCCCCTCCTCGCGGGGCTCTGTCCTCACGGGGCTTGTTCATCAGTAATTGGAGAGTTGTCCAGGGCTTAACGGTTTTGTTAACAGATCATTTGACTATGAGTGAACCAGGCAAGCGGAAAGATGCCGCAAAGGCCGCTGGACCACCCAGGAACAGTGTCATCCTGGGAGCAGGAGGTGACCCCTGGCTGCCCCAGCCTGCTCAGCAGGGCACAGGCAGAGCGAGGCACCCTGGGCCCTCTCTCTACGGGGCTGCGGGAGCATATGGCCTTTCAACCCCAAATCTCTGCTGAGTATCTTCAAGGTCAGAAGCCCTGCTCTGGCCCCAGTTGTCTGACAGGGCCAGAGGTCACCCTGCCCATGGGGCTGAGAGGGCTCTTCCGACGGGAGCCAAGGGCGGGGACATTTCCTTCCTGGGGGCTTCAGGTGATGGTGCTGACCCGCGGCAGGAAGCCAGCTGCCCTGATCCTAGACACTGTCTTCCCTCAGGAGCAGCAGGCCCCAGCAGACACCGGCAGGGTAACCCGTGAGGTTCCAGGTCAGTGACACGCGGAGGCCACTCAGGAGCTTGAGTCATGTCCCCTCCCTCCCTGCTGCACCACCAAGTTTTTACTGAGCCATCACGTTGTGGTCTTAGGCACCTCCTGTGCACAGAGCCCACACGTGGCTTCTCTCCTGAGCCAGGCAAAAGAAACAGGCAGGGTGCCAGCTGCATGCCCCATGCAGTCTGGGCTCCTGTGCACATGAGGCCTGTGGCCATGCCAGGCCCTGGGAGAGAGGTGCAAGTCTGCCCTGGGGGAGCTGGGGAGACCAGGGGGTGCCAGCAATAAAGGCTCAGGGGCTGGAGAAAAGAGGGGTCAGGTTAGACAGAGCCTGCAGGAAAGTTAAGGGGACAGTGAGTGGTTCTACAAATGCCAGATCTTAGGAAAGAATGCTTGAGGGAAGTGCCAGAGACACAGAATTATGATTTTCCAATAGATCCATCTATCATAGAGTCACACACACACGTGTGTGCACACAGTTTGCAGGGCCTGTCCTGATTTGAGACAGCGTCAGCTAGTGAGTTAAGCACAAAGGCCCAAGCCATCCCTTTCTCTGAATGCTTGGCATGCCAAGCCCAGGGAGCCCGCTCGGGCTACTTGGCTGACTTCTTAGCCTCATCAGTCAGTGTTTGCTGGGGTAACAACCCAAGATCTTGCACAAGAGTCCATCGTCTCCGAGGCCATCCTGGTCTTGCAAGGTGAAGACCTCCTTGATCCTCAGGGGCTTTGAGCTGGGTAGAAAACACTGGGGGCCATTAACCCCCGACAGGGAAATCAGGTGCACATCCATGGGCAGGAAGTTCTCTGTGCACCCCGCTCTCTCCTGTCATGACAGGGGTTTAATGGCGAGTTTCCCGTTGCCTAACCACTATTTAAATATCTGGCATCTGCTGTCTGTGCCAGGAAAAGCATGCCATGCTGGACTGAGCCCTAGAGTTTTCTAGAGGTTGGGAGGAGTTTTGCGAGAAGGTGAGCTGGGCCACGACGTGGGATGTGTGCTGCTTGTCCCCGTGTGATGGGGAGGGAAGGACATCATGGCACCCCAAATAGGAAACAAAACTGGAGAAAACATGGCACAAAACTGGTTCAATGAGAAACGATCTGGTTGAAATTATATTCCATTCAGGAGAACACTCACTATTCTAGAAATATAAGGGGTAAAAATAATACAAGCAGAGTATTTTAGGAGCACAAAACATTGTGTAAATTGCTTGAAGAAAAAATGGCTGAAAGGTCGCCATCCATTGAAATCGTTGTCATTGCCTGTTTTCTTCATGTAACTCTCTTCCTTGAAAAAGAATATATGTTTATATTTTTAAACCATTTGTATTATGTCTGTGTTCAAGGGAAGCCCAAGTGTTTTCAGTACACCACAAGGCAAATGCTCCTTCCTTTTACAGTGTCCTGGCAGCCTCTTGGATGACTAAGCACAGCACTGTGAACAGTCTGGTTCTGCCCACAGGCCTCTCACTACCTTGCCCTCCCCTCCTCCAAATGACCTCTCATTGTCATTGCTTAATGCCCTAGATCCAGGGCTACACACGATGCCAGTGTATATTCGTTTTCACCAACATCAGCAAAGTCAACGCCATGGCTACATCTTAGTCTGCTAAGGTGTGTCTTCCCTGGTCATGCTCCAGCCTGTCAAGTGCCTTTTAAAGGGACACAAGGGGACAGGCTAGGTGGCCTAGGGAGAGGGACTATCACCTCCTTGGTCTTGAGCATCATACTGCAGATATTCTAACTTTTCATTTTGTGCTGCCATCACAAAATACCACAAATTGGGTGGCTTAAACAACAGAAATGTATTTTCTCACAGTTCTGCAGGCTGGAAGTCCAACATGAAGGCGCGGGCAGGGTTGGCTTCTGGTGAGGCCTCGATTCTTGGCTTGCAAACAGCCGCCTTCTCGCTGTATCCTCACATGGCCTTTCCTCTGTGCATGAGCACTCCTGGTGTCTCTTCCTGGTCTTAGAAGGACACCAGTCCGACTGGGTAGGGACCCACCCTATGACCTCATTTAACCTTAATTTCCTCTTTAAAGGCTCTTTCTCCAGACACAGTCACACTGGGGATTAGGGCTTTGACATAGGAATTTGGGATGGGAGGGTACACGTTTCAGTCCATAACAGTCTACGAGTCTGTCTAGCTGGTGGATGGAAAGGGTAGCCCCTCACAAGGCACAGTTCCCATGTAGTTACAATGTCTGACTTCTACCTGTGGGTGTTTTCAGTGGTTAGCTTGAACCTTTTCATAAGTGCACTTTTGCCATTTTTATCCTGGTTTAGCCACAGGCTGCTCCCTCTGCTTTGTTAACTAAGCATTGAATGTATTTCCCATGATTAGAATCATCCACACTTGGGGTTAATTGTTTTTCCATAGAACTTTCATACTGGGAGGGAATCTACCGTCACCACTGGGAACTAAGCAGGAACCACCGATTGCTAGACAGTCTGTCCTGTTAAATGGTTAAGAGCTGTCTCTTCCTGTCACTCCATGGCCCTGCCCTCTGGAGCCATCCAGAGCAAAGCTGGTCCCTGTTCTACATGACAGCCCTTCAGCTTTGGGAGGATGGCAGAATTTCCTTCTCTCCAGACCAAAAATCTCCAGTGGCCTCAGCTGCCCATCCTGCGAAGGACCCGTTTACCATGTGCATGTCCTCCCTGGTCATGCTCCAGCCTGTCAAGTGCCTCTTAACGGGATACCAGGCGACAGTTGAGGTGGCCCAGGGAGAGGGACTGTCACCTCCTTGGTCTTGAGCATCACACTGCAGATATTCTAACTTTTCTCTAATAATTGTGGCTTATTTGGTTAAAATACACATTTATACTCACAGAGATATACAAATATACACTTAAACTTCCAAACGAAATGAAAAGAGAAAAAATTCTCTCCAAAGTCCTGCTGTCCACTCTGCTGGTTTCTTCGGTGTCCCCACCTCCTCCTTTTTATCAGGATCGAGACACCCCCAACCCGACCTTCATTCCAGCAGCTTTTTGCCCCTAACTTGGGAGCAAGCGAACTTTCCCCCTGAATTTTTGAATTATTTCCTTTTGAAGTCTAGGAGGTAGGTGTGTCTCAGCCCACCTACCCTACTCCCATGCCCCAGCTGTGCACACTGAAGCAACTCACCACCTTCCTCTCTGCTGATGGGAGTTTACTCCTGAGCAGCAACACATCTGCTCCGTTCAAACCCTTCTACCTCCGTCCTTCACCACCATAGTGCATGTCAGAGTAGGATGCTACCTACGGTCATCCAGGAAAACCTCACTTTACAGGTGGGGAAACTGAGGCTCAGAGGTATCACCTAGCTATCACATTTCCCCCAGAATCTGTCACTGGAAAGCTCCCTGTGAAACCACCCCTATGCCATGGTGCCCTGTGGAATTGCTTCATTTGCTGCTAGGAGCTGTCATTCTGAGACCCCTTCTCTCCTCCCACAGACCGAGAACTCCACAGGGACAAGCCCCGCATCTGCATGGGCCGCACTAGGCCAGCTCTTGAGCCTCTCCAAGCTTGCCCATGTGGTGCACACTGCCAGCCGCTGGGATCAGAGCAGCGCATCCCACCGGGAGCCCTCTGTACTCACTGGCAGCTCCACAAGGAATGAATGGGAGGAAGAGCAGGGACAAGACATGCACGACTCACAGGGGCCAAGTCACACATGATGCCACATGGGCAAGGTCAGCCAGGGCCGCACAGGATGATTTGATGAGGGAGGAGACATCGTCCCAAAAGGAGAGGAAAAGGTGACAAGGGCAAACTCTCACTCGAGAATACGGGAGCCCCCACCCCATCACTTCCCATGTCAGCGGCTTCTCTGGAATTCCTGCTTGGCGAACTCTCCTGGGCGGATTCCCACCCTCCAGGTCTCTACAAATATCAGATGAGTGTTTTTTGTGGCGACAGTGGTTTCCAAAAACGGTCCTTATATCCTGGTTAAATTGCCCATCTTCGGCCGGGTGCGGTGGTTTGCAACCTGTAATCCCAGCACTTTGGGAGGCTGAGGCGGGTAGATTGCTTCAGGTCAGGAGTTCAAGACCAGCCTGGCCAACATGGCAAAACCCCATCTCTACTAAAAATACAAAAATTAGCCGGGTATGGTGACAGGTTCCTGTAATCCCAGCTACCTGGGAGGCTGAGACACGAGAATCGCTTGAACCCAGGAGGTAGAGGTTGCAGTGAGCCAAGATTGCATGACTGCACTCTGGCCTGAGTAACAGAGTGAGACTCTACCTCAAAAAATAAATTTAAAAAAAACTAAATCACCCAGCTCCTTCCTGGGAGCCATGTTTCTCCAGTGGAGGCCAGAGCACCTTCAAGAGCCAGGCCCTGGCCCAGTTAGCATCCCCGGCTTGCCTTGCTTTCTTTTCAGACCCCAAATAGAACCTGTTGCTGCAGACCTCACACGCCCCTCAGTTTAGGAATTACCATGGTGATTCTGAAGGCTCCTGATCCATCTGCTCATGTGAACAGGCAGGTTTCAGAAATTCTGATTGATCCAAAAATAATTTCTATGTTTTCAGTCTTTCTTTTATATGGAGATGTTCATTACCTTCAAGATTCCTAGTTGATGGCACTGATCCCAGAAAGCAGAGACGTGGACATGTGGCCTCCCTCTGGGTCTTTGTAGTAGTGATGCCGCCTGAGGAACCCTGCTGTTGGTCTCAGGCTGGGGTCGGGAGTGCCGTTCCAGGGAAGCTGGTGGGCAGAGCTGGGAGATGCAGCCTTATCTTCCGGAAGGGAACAGAGGTGGGGGTGGATGTTTTGTAGGTGCCTACCACTTTATATTAATTGTATATTCACCCCATATTTGTGTATTTCTTGCTTCTGCCCTGTGAGGCAGGGTCATGGATGCAAAACCAAGGCCTGGCTTAAGACCCTGCCCAGGTATAGCCGGTAACGTGGGTCAGTCTCAAGGCTGCCTGCCTCCAGTGCCCATACCCTATCCACCTCACCACACCTTGAGGCTTACTGTTATAGCCTGTGTGGTCACCAGGCATGTCTGGGCTAAGGACGGGCAAGTCCCACAAGTGGCTGTTTCATGTCTCCTACAGTCTCGTGGCTGATATTTCTCTGTATAAGCTGGCGATTCTCGGGCTCTTTCCTCATCTCCAAAACTGTTGTTGGGATGGTTGGGTGGATGGATGGGTGGGTAGGTAGATGGAATTCCCAAAGTAGCACAGGGGGCATTGGGCCATTTGAGGAAGCTGCAGACAGAGCACTGGCCACCGCCAAAGCCACTGGAGCTTGGGAGTCCGGCGGCCCTGGGGAGTCCTTGCTGTTGCTCCATCTCCCACGCCTTAATCAGAGCGTCGCCAATGCAGTAAAGTTAATGCAGCCAGTCATCCTGTGAAGGAGCCAATTCCGTGCAAAGATGATACATCTTTGAAGTTGATGAGGCCTATTAATTGAGCTTATGCCCTTTAAAATGAATTAAATTCTTGAAATCTACCAGACAGCAGTACATCCATTTAGTGTTCCTGTCACCAATGAATGAGGAGCCACCAGCACAGAGCTCTAGGAACTGGCTTCCCGCCGACATCTAGCACGGCCTACGGCTCCTTGGGAGCTCCACAGATGTCTTGCCTGGCCAGCCATTCTTGTTCTTAGCAAGGTCCCCAAATCGGCATAAATAGCTCCAGGAAGAAAGTGATACCAATGGTCCATGGGCCTCTGGAAGAGCATCCACCCAGTCCTCAGCCTTTAGCCCCTACCTCAGGATCAGCTAGCAGAGCTGCACAAGAGTACAGCTAGACTGCCAGCACTTCAGAAATGGCCACTGCACAGGCAGAACTGGTGCGGGGCGGTCCCCGGGCTCTGGTAGGGTAAGCAGACATGGTTTCCAGGAAGTGTGTGGACCTGGAACTGCCTGAGCAGAGACGTGAGATCTGACTGCAGCCTGAACGGGAATCGTCATGCGACAGCCCCTAGACCCCCAAAGATGCACCAAAGCTCTGCCCAGTCTCAGACTCCTCCCGGTTACCACCACTCGCAGTTGCTTAAGAGCACAAAGTGGCACTTGTTGTGCCCACAGAACATCTGCTGAAGACAAAACTTGTGTTTATAGCTCTTCACTTCAAAAGACTGGCCGTGTTATAAAAAGAAAGGGACCATCTGTCCCTCTTCTGGACCCCAGCGCCTCTTGGAAGAGATTTCTGTGCAAGAAGGCAGTGAGAAGTCAGCGTCGACTTCAGGGAACTATTTTGGGGCCGGAAAAGAATAGTGCCTACCCGCCAAGGGGACCGTCACCCGCAGATGAAAGCCGGCTTTGAGGAGGCCACGCGATGGGAGATGCTGGCCCGGAGGAGGTGGGCTGTGCTCCAGTGATGCTGCCCAGATGTTCCAGCAGAGCAGAGGCCCTGGAGCAGAGGACCAACTGGTAGGACCGAAGGATGTGAGGGAAGGCGAAGGGGAAGGGCTGTGAGGCACTGCAGCTCCCCGGAGCAGGAATGAGAAATGTCAGCAGCAGCTTGCTGCCACACAGAGTCAGATATCATGTTTGCATCATCCATGTGCGTTCCTCCACCCGACTTCTGGGGCCATTCTTATCTGCAAAGCCCCTTAGGACAGTTCTGCCTCTTTGGAACACCTTAGGCTGAGTGATCGCCTTCCCATGGCTGGCAGCTGAGAAGTTCTTCCAGACTGCACAGGTGTCCAGTCTGTCTGCGATGCCCGCTTAAGACTCGTCTGCCTTAAGCTCCTGGGCACCAATATAGAAAAGTCATGTGAGTCCAGGAGAAGCTGGGCGGAGGTGAGGTGGAGCCAGGATTAGCACGGGGTGGGGCTTGCAGAGGGGAGGAATTTCCCAGGCTTTCTGGCTGGCATCTCCCAGGCTGAGCATCTTCCACACTGAAACTCCCTAAGAAGGGCTTGGCCCTCCCCACCTGCATGGTGTTTCATCAGTTTGGAACAGTCCTGTTTCCTTCCCCTCCGCTCGTCCCCAACAGGAAAGAAAATTAAAAACTGGTTTCTACCATCCTCCGTGAACATTCCAGAAATCTTTGGTCTGTGAACCTCTAGTCTTAGGGCTTACTTTGTTTCAGATCAAAACCTGCTTCTGTCCTAGGGTGGAAATAGGGGTTTGGGGAGTAGAGGCCATAAGTGAGGTCCTCTGAGGACACCCCTTACTCCCTTTTCCTGCTTGTCTCTGACAAGGCACCCCTGCCAGCTCTTCCTGGGCTGAACAAATTTGAGGCTTCCTGAGGAAGGTTTGCAAGTTTTCAGCAGCATCCTTAAATGTACTGAATTCCCCCAACCCGGGCACATGCATTTAGATTCTCAGGACGAAGGCAGTTTGCGGTGTAGCATATTCAGGGCTCTCCGTATCCTAAAAGGGCACAGTCCTTTTATTCTTGCCTCTTTTCACTTCTTTACTGTTCTTATTGATTTCTCCTGGCACATAAGAAAACACAGTAGGCAAAGCCCACTACTTCTATTGAAATAAAGTATTCTGCAGTCAAACCACACACCATAAAGAAATAATTGCCGTCTGTATATATTGCTAATGGACATCTCTCAGCAATTCCCTGTCTCATAAGCTTTAAACACAGACATTAGTATAAATATGCAGAAATCCCCATTCGGGCAAATTACTCTGCATTTCTGAGCGGAAGGAAGATTAACCATGTGCTGATAGCTTTGAAGGAGCCCAGTAGAGCAGGAAGAACTCACTGGCGCTCTCTGGGAGGGAGGTTGGGACTCCCTGAGAGAGTCCTGGCTGCCATCTCCTCACCCCCTGGGCCCGGTGCTCCCCCGGAGCACTGAGAGCTATGCCTCGGGAGTAGGGGACCAGCCTCACCTGAGAAGGCTGGTTGGTCACCGGGGTGTCCTTGCTGAGCCTTCCAGGCTTCTGAGGCTCTGACAGGAGCAGAAGCAAGAAGGCTGAAGGTGGATGCTTTGGCCTGGTCTCTCAGCTGCCTAACAGAAGCCGTTAGGGGTGGTCCAGGCCTCTGAGACCAATGGGCCTTGAGGAGCCATGGGGCAGTGTAGCCAGCTGGCTGTGCATCTCGGCCCCTCAAGCTCCACGGCACCCAGAACAGCCTGTGAGCTCCCTTTCTGTGTCCCCTGTCCACACTTGGCCTTCCTCCTTCCTCCCCCTCCTGCCCACTCATCTGCCTCTTCCCATCCTTCCTCTACCCTCCTCCCCATCGTCCTCCCCAACCCTACTCACTCCCTTCAAGGGTTCCACCCTCCCCCACCAAGGCCAGCTCCAGGATAGGGGTCTGCATCTTCCAGAGCTCCCCGCCTGTGCCACCAGAGCCAAAGCCCTGCCTGAGCGTCAGAGGCTGGTGAGGAAAACCCCCTGAGCCCTGGACACCAGGGTGGGGAAGATGCCCCCGTCAGCACAGGCTGCTGAGTCTGGGGGTGACAGAGTGACAAGGTCTGGCCTCGCCGATTGCTGAGGGGCAGCAGATTAGAGGGCAAGCAGCCTCACTCTGGCTCCCCACAAGGCTCACAGAAGCGCCTCCCAGGTGCTCAGCACAGGCCCCACGTTCCCTTGACACTGGCCGAGGCTCCTCTGCGCAGAGCCACGAGGTTCCGTTCTCCTGGGCTGAAGCAGCCTGGAGGGGCAGGGGAGGTGGCTGTCCATGAGGGGTCGTCCCGTTGTCCGTCATGGCAGGTGAATGATGAGCCATTCAGGGCCCGCCGCCGCTGAGAGGCCTTCCGGTTGTTGAGTTTGTGTCCGCCTGCCTCTCCCACGGCGGAACTGAGTGCAGAGGCGGAGGAACTCACACTGACATGCTGACACAGAGGAAAGGGGACTTCAGCCTCTGCGAACTGAAGCCACAGCCTCACAGCCTGGCCCCGCTCAAATTGCTGGGCTGGTCGGAGGGCCTGGGAGCCAGGTCTCCTCAGGAGAGACCTGTGAGGCCCAGGGTGTCTGTGACATCCCAGTTTTCTGGTCAGAATTGAGAGGCCCCAGCCTCAGCGTGGAAGAGTAAGCCTCTCCTCAGCTCACCCCAGCGCAGCGCAGCCTTCACTCATCCTCCCCACCAGCCAGCATCTTGATGGTCTATTTTCATGTCTGTCTCCCCCACTCAACTGAGTGACTTTAGAACACCCCCGCCGCTGACCAATTTAGCAACTGTGTATGAAATGTAAAAAGGTACCCTTTTCTAGGACCCTTGCCCGCCACCTACCAGAAAATTGTCATGATAACGAAGGAAACCTAGGATGTGGGTGAGCTGAATGGCACCCCCTGGAGTTGTGCAGTGTGTAACTTGAGCAACCCGTCGGCAGTGGCGCTGGGGGACTTACTGAGCTTATTACCTTCCAGACACTCTTCTAGCATGTTCCATGTGTTGACCCATTTAATTCTTACAACTCTGAAGTGGGTACATTCATGACCTCCGTTTACAGGGGAGGAAACTGCGGTTCAGAAATGTCAAATAACTTTCCCATGCTTACCCAGTGGGTCAGCGGGTGGACACCAGGCAGTTGAGTGACAGCAGGGCCCTCACCCCAGAGCCTTGTCCTCAACCCCATATTCACTGTTCCATTCTCAGCGCTGAGTCCCAGGTCTGGTCATTTGGGTAGTTGGCAGGTGCATGTCCGGTGTGAGGACAGAGGGGCCTGGCTTCGGCTCAGTTCAGCTCCTGCTTCCCTTCCCCATTTGGAAAATGAGCAGCTGGTCCCAGATCAGAGGCAGTGCCCTCACTCGTGCCCAACTGTGCCTGGCGCTAAAGAGCCCTGAGCCTCCCATGAGATCATCCAGCCCACCAGGCTTCCTCCCCAGGGCCTCCTGCAGCCAGGCCCTCCTCCAGGCCTGGCCAGCCTCTGTGGTCTCAGTTCTCCCTCCCACCCCTCAGGGTTCCCTGAGTGGCGTGTTGCCTCCTCATTTCCTCCAGCCTCCGTGGTCAGAGCAATCCTCCTAACGCGCCACTGGCCAGGCCCTCCCCTGATTGGAGCCCTTCAGGGGTCCTCCTTTCTCACTAAGCCCCTCACCAGTTGCTCAGGCCACCTGTGCGCCGCAGCGCTGCACCTGCTTACAGGGCCCCTCACATCACTCCTATCTAGACCTGTGTTTAGCCTGTTCCTCCTCCAGAAAGCTTCCCTGGACCCTCACACCATGTGGAAGCCCCCAGGCCCAAGTGCCAGCCTAGGGCAGACAGGTCTTTTCTCTGTGACTCACTCTTCTCTCCCAGGTGGAGGCTCCTGGGGACATGGCCTGGGCCAGAGACCAGGCAGGCATGGACCACCCCCTGCCTCACCAACTGAGAGACAGTATGCTGACATCACATCTGGCTTTACCCAAGGTGGCTCAGGTCACCTCAGCTCCCTGCCGCCTCCCCCTCAGCCCGTCTCTTCTGATTTACACAGGTGCTCCCACCTGAGCCAAGGCAGCTTGTCCTCCCTGGTAAAGTCAGGTGTGGGCTCATCAGGGTTCCCAGCCACCATCCCCAGAACCCCTGCAGCTGCCAAACAGAAACCAGAGCTTCCACATGAGGAGCTGCCAAAAACAAGTGTTCAAGCCCCACCAGAGAGGCCTGGGGAGGCAGGAGAATTCCAGGAAGGCGAACACTCCATCCCAACAAGAGCTGGTTCTCATAGCCCAAAAGGGACAAGGGGCACAGGTTACTGTCCCCACAACCCCCAGCTCATCAGGCTCCAGCCTTCTGGGAGTCCAGCCCCTCCCCTGTGGCAGGTGGCAGTTGGGGCTCACGTGGAAGCTGGGGGTTCCACAGCCTCTTCCCAGGTCAGTAAGAAGGAGAGAAGCTGGCCGGGCATGGTGGCTCATGCCTGTAATCCCAGCACTTTGGGAGGCCGAGGTGGGTGGATCACCTGAGATCAGGAGTTCAAGATCAGCCTGGCCACCATGGTGAAACCCACCTCTACTAAAAATACAAAAAAAAAAAAAAAAAAAATAGCCAGGCGTGGTGGCAGGCGCTTGTAATCCCAGCTACTTGGGAGGCTGAGGCAGGAGAATCGCTTGAACTCGGGAGGTGGAGGTTGCAGTAAGCTGAGATCAAGCCATTGCACTCCAGCCTAGGCAACAAGAGCAAAACTCTATCTCAGAAAAAAAAAAAAAAAAGAGAGAGAAAGAGAAGCCAGGCATGATGTCTCACACCTGTCATGCCAGCACTTTGGGAGGCTGAGGTGGGAGGATCACTTGAAGCCAGGAGTTTAAGACCAGCCTGGGCAACATAGCAAGACCCCATCTCTACAAAAAACTTAAACATTTAGCTGGGTATGGTGGCATGCACCTGTAGTCCCAACTATTTGGGAAGCTGAAGTGGAAGTATTGCCTGAGCCGAGGAGTTTGAGGTTACAGTGAGCTATGATCCCACTATTGCACTCCAGTCTGGGTGACAGAACAAGACCCTGTCTCAAAAAAAAACCATGAAAAAATGTTTTAACAGGAGAGAAGCCCAACCTCAGAAGGTCCCACACGCCTGATCAGGGGCCCGCTGTATCCCCACCCGCAGACAGACTGCACCTGCACACCTGGCATGGCCTCGCCCTGCGTGCGTTCATCACAGGGCCAGGCCCCTGCCCTGCTGAGCTGCATCTGGGGCTGGGCCTGAATCCCTCCTGGCATGGGCAGTGGCAGAAGGACAATGAGTGTGTAATCCTGCTCCTGGGACTAGGTCAGTTTTCTGGAAGGATATGGCCTTACTCGTGGTGGAGTAGAGGTGCCCCCACAGTGCCCCCAGGCACTTGTCCTGGGAAGGATCTCCAAACCCATGAGCAACCCCCAGGCCCACTAGGAAGAGGGAAAGAGAGATGATGAGTCACTGACGCTTGAGACCCTGAAAAGCTATTTACTGGGAGCTGTGGAACCAACTGCCCCCAAATGCATGCTCGAGGGCCTCTCTCTGCCTGGCTGCCCTGTGCTTCTGAGCCAGCCGAACTGTGCCTGCCCTTGTATAGGACGAGACCTTGGGCAGGTCGCCAGGTATCCTCTAGAATCCATGCTCCAAGGGGACAGCCAGTTGCTGTATCCAGTGCTTGGCACATGACAGATGCTCAGTAAACACTTGTTGAGTGTATGAGTGAATGAATGGCTCCAGATGAAAGGATCAGTGCTGCCCACAGTACTGAAGCACAAGCTCCAGGTGCTCTGTAGGCACCAGAGCAGGGAGGGTAGAACCCAGGAGGAGGGGACAGCTTCAGCAAGGGTGCAGAGGGGGCTCTCTGGGCCCTTAGGGGGTCTTTCAGCAAAAGTCATCCTGAAAAAATTTGACTTTCAGTCATCAGCTTCAATGGTCTTAACACAAAGTTAATTCAGTTTTTCTGCCCTCTGACATCGTCTCGTCCAGATATTTTTGTAGGATTTAACCTCACTGTCTTACTATCACCCACTGACCATAGGAAATTCCCTTTTTGATGGATCTTCGCTCTGTGCAGGGCCACATCGTGCTCTGAGCAGTGATCAGTGTTCCTCTTTCTCCTGGAGGCATTTGTTGTTTGTTGATCGATCGATCGATAGATGGTGGGGGCTTTGGCCAAGATAAGCCCTTGGCCATGTGAGGCCTTGACAGTTTCTAGGACTGCAGCTTCTCATCTCTGGCGGTTGAGTTCACCAGCCCCTCCTGGGGTTCCAGCGCCTCCTGGTAGGTGCTTCTGGCCTTCCCTCCCTCCCAAAGGCAAGAGGCCCCCTTACCACCTAAGGACAGAGCCCTGCCCCGTCCCCACTTCCAGATCCCCCTGGGTTTTGCCTTGGCTCCTCCATCCAGCTTCTGCTCCTTCCAGGGGTCCCACCCAGCTCGCCTCCCGAGCCACCTCTCCTCAGCCTGGACCACCTACAGACTGTCGGTGGTGCTCCTTGGACTTGGGCTTCACCTTCCCAAGGGACCCCTAAATCTTCCTGGGGCCCGAGCTTGCCTTCCCGGGGCAGGGTGAGCAGGAAGCAGGGAAACACAGTGGTGGGTTGAAAGCCATACATGCAGGGCTTTGAATTAAGCAGAACCTGATTCAAATCTCCGCTCTGCCACTCACTTGCTGTGGCAAGTGAGGCCTGGGACCGGTGACACTCTGCGCCTCATTTTCCTGGCCTGTACCATGGTGGCAATCTGTCATAGAGCTGCCCTGAGGATTCCAAGAGTGGATCTCATCAGCAGTCTGGTCTCTGAGAGGGTGGCAGGTGGGAGGAAGCGTTTCAAAGTGCTGGGCTTCCCCTGCCCCGCCCTGCTCCTGACCACTCCCAGTCCCCAAACTCCCCAGCTGAGAACGAATGCTATGGAGTGAGATAGATGGTTGCAGGCACGAGGCGGGGGTCATCAAAGCGCCCCTTTGGACCATTAGCAAGCAACCAGAAGTGTGCTTGTTATCTTGAGCTTATTGGGGTTTCCAGGTAGGGGTCCCCTCCTCGCCTGCCTTACGCCCCAGTCCTAGACCCCTCGGGTCCCCGCGGGCTGGGGCGGGGTTGCTTGTGCCCGGCAGGAGAAGGAGGTGGTGACGAGTCCACTCGGGCCGCCCCGCCCCGCGGCGCCCCGCCCCGCGGCCCAGCCGTCACGTGCGCCGGGGAGGGGACCACCGGGAGGTTCCCGGGCGCGCGGAGGTGGCGCGTCTGTGAGCGCCTATTTGCATATGCGCACCCTGGATATTTATAACTTCTCTTCAGCCAGTTCCAAGTTATTGATGTCTTAAAGTGACTTTAATCTGAGCCTTCTTTTCTCCAAATGGGCTTTTGATTTCCAGAGTGATATTATACATGGCTGTAAGCTATTGACTGAGCGATTGCCGTTGTGTTCTCAATGTGCTGATGCTGAAAATCTGCGATATAAATAAACTTCCTCTGGTAGAATCATTATAAAGCACAAGCAGCAGAAATTTATGGAAAGAACAGATTAAATGCTTAGACTTAAATTCTTCAGTGTGCTGGTTGCCCTAAACTGCTGTGTCTGGAGTTTGGGCTGCTGATTCAGGTGGAAAAAATCAAACGGACACATCGCTTGTCGGTGCATTTTTACTATGATGTATTGTGTTGCCAAAAGAGAAAGCTCAAAAGCTGCCATTGATAATCCTGGTTAAAACTTGGAACATAAATTATTAAGACGTGTAGTTTCTTTTCCGAGTGGTTGGGGACTGAGGCACATAGCACACTAAAGAAATATAACATCAATATGCGCTTATGCATTGTAATGCGGGACATTTTTATGCCCATAATAAAACATTGCGCCTACAACTATGTTTATGAAAGCAACAGATAGAAAGATCCATAATGCCACTTAATAGAGTTAATCACCTCCCATCGGAACGTTTTAAAAAGCTTTTTATTGCATGTTGAAAAGCTCTGACCATAATTAATACAATGCACACTGTCAGGTGCCAATCAGAGGGCTCAAGGCAGCAAAAGGAACTTTCCAGCACACTGGGCCAGGGAGGGTTTTCGGGACTCTGTCCAGGTGTCTCAGCGCCAGGATTTTAGGTCGACTTTAGCCTCTGGTTGAACTGTGTCAAACATTGGGCTCTGGCTGGGGCTTTGGGTTCTAAATTTTAAGCTCTGAGCTGTAGATGTAAATTCTGAGTTTGCTTCTGTCTCTGGCTTCTGGGCTTTGGACTGGATCCTGGGTGGGCCCCCCACCTCGGTCCCTGGGTCCTGAGCAAGATCACCACACAGAACATGTTTACCCAGGGCCAGGAGGCAGGGATAGATGTTTCCTAACAGTCTTGGGTTTGTTTGCCATCGATTTGATGAGTCCGGTTGACCATAAAAAAGGATCCAGTGGGCCCTCCCTGCACCTCTCCCCTTCCAGCCAGTTTTCCACAAAGGGGAGGGCAGCACCCGCTGTGCCCAGGGCTGGCATGTGGGTGAGGGCCAGTCCCTCAAGACAGTAGCCTGCCATGGGACAGACCCCAGAGTCACTGGCAGGGCCAACCTCACCAACCAGCCAGGAGGCTCCGGGGCCAATCACTCCCCTTCCCCTCCAAAGGAGATGCTTTATCTCCTTTTTCCCTTTTCCCACAACCATGGAGTGACAGGAGCCACAGGGAATCTCCCAAACAGCCCAGAAAAGCTGAGGAGGTAAAGGACCAGCCTGAGGTAATTAAATAATAAAATGGTCTTTTAAAAGTGCACGGAGAGGGCCAGATGCGGTGGCTCACGCTTGTAATCCCAGCACTTTGGGAGGCCGAGGCAGGCAGGTCACAAGGTCAGGAGACCGAGACCATCCTGGCTAACACGGTGAAACCCCGTCTCTACTAAAACTACAAAAAAATTAGCCAGGCGTGGTGGCGCGCACCTGTAGTCCCAGCTACTCAGGAGACTGAGGCAGGAGAATGGCATGAACCTGGGAGGTGGAGCTTGCAGTGAGCCAAGATTGCGCTGCTGGACTCCAGCCTGGGCGACAGAGCGAGACTCTGTCTCAAAAAAAAAAAAAAAAAAAAAAGAGTACACGGAGATAGTGCTCCCCATGGCCTGGGCCTCGCTCCCATGCCTGGGTGGTGACTCGGGTGGCTGGTGGCTGAGCTAGGGCCTCTGGTACTCAGACAGGGAATGTTCTGAGTGTGAGAGCTCTTTTTCTTCCTGAAAAGTTGGACCAACAAGAACTGGGAGTGAGGACAGTGAGGCCAGGCTTGTCTCCCAACACCACATTGCGGATTTCTCTCCACTGGACTGGAATCCACCGTGTGTTACAACTCGAAGGGCTGGGTTGCCACCAGGGGCCCAGGGTTTGGAGGGATGTGTTGTCACCAGGGCCCAGAGATTTCTATGCTTGAAAAGTTGCTGTCACAGGCCTTTGGTGAGACAGAGTCATACCTGAACTGACTTCTGGTGCCCAATAGGACACTAGTCACTGAATTTCCATCATGGCCTGAAGGGTTTGACACCCCTCTGCCATCTCCCTACCACCAGTACCCCTGCCAAAAGTGAGACCCATGCTGAAATGAACTTACCTTTTCAACTAGGGAACTATCTTGATCCATTTTGCATTGCTATAAAGGAAGACCTAAGGCTGGGTAATTTATAAAGAAAAGAGGTTGATTTGGCTCATGGTTCTGCAGGCTGTACGGGAAGCATGACACCAGCATCTGCTTCTTTAGAGGCCTCAGGGAGAGGCCTCTAAAGGGGTTGCAAATGAGTGCTGGATATGCAAGGAGCGTCCATTGAGGAAATAGGCATGGGGCACTCACCTCTGATCGTGACTGGGTGAGTTTCCTTCTGAAGTCCAGTGCCTCCTGCTTTATGAAAGTGAGCCGTAGGGTGTGATCAGGCAGACAGCGCATGTGGAGCACCCAAGACCAAGTGCTCAGTCACAAGCTGGCCCACCCAGACTGGCACAGAGGTAAAGGCAGCCCGACCCTCAGTGGTCACAGCTGTCCTCCCAGCAGCGATCAGGCACCTGGCAGTTGCCAGGGCCCCTCTCTCTCTGCCCAGCCCTGGTGGCCTTGGAGTGCCTGCTGGACAGTTGCTCCCAATTCCTCCCTGGCCAGTGGCCTTGAAAGAGTCCTGAGTCCTGAGTGAGTAGGGGAGGCGGTTGTGGTGGGCAGAGCCAGGCTCAGTGAGGTTCCCTGGGGGACTTCTGGGATGAGTTTGCTAATAGAGACGTCTGTTCTGGGAGGTCGTGATACCACCTGTCATTAACCCAGGCACTCTGCCCGGGGTTCTCAACCAAGAATTCGTAGGTGGCTGCTTGCAGGCGGGTGAGTGATTTGCAAGGACCACAAGAATATTTGCATAAACATATGTATGGAAGTGTGTATTTATTTGCATTCATTTGCATAAATTGCTGGCTCTTCGAGCTGTTGTTCCTTAATTTTATATTTTTTAGTAAATTTCTTTGAGCTCTGAGCACAGATCCGGACACTTCAGGAGTGAGAATAAAAAGGCAAAAACATACTTGTGAATCAGAAACTTGGGGGGTGAAGCCTGAGCCTCTGTATATTTTTAAAGCCTCCAGGTGAGCCCAGTACACAGGCCAGGAACCAATGCGAGACAGGACAGGCCTATGTCAGATCAGATCAGCCTCCCTCCACTGGGCAGGTCACCTCACCTCTCCCAAAACTCAAAAGCAATGAGGAGTGTGAAGTGCCAGTGCCATGCCAGCCCGCGGCGATCACCCAGCAAGCACTCACTGGGCCCTGCTCAGCATCACCACCACTGCACGGTGCCATCCTGTGTAGATCCGGCTGCTCCTCCTGGCCCTGCCACCCAGTGGCCCTGGACTCCACCCCTAGGACCCTGAGCTCTTGGGTAGTGAGTGCTCCACGCTGAGGCCTGGGGTCTGTTCTGTCTGAGGCACACGGTCATTTCTCCTTCGAGGTGACTTCCAGGCTGACAATTCCATCACTGCCCAGATGCCTGGGAAATGTATGCTTGTGATGGGGAGACCACCCAGCCCTGCTGGCCTCCCTCTGTTCCTCTTTCCAGGCCAGGAGAGGGCCAGGCACTGAACGACCCTGAAGCTTGCAGGCTTTTGCTTTCCATTGTAGGCGCTGCCCAGGGGAGAAGAACACTGGATTTCTGGAAATGTCTAAAGCACTTCAGTGCAATTGTTGCCAGGGTCCTGCCCCTCTCTGCGTAATTTTTTTCTCCTCCTCCCTGTTTGACATCTTCCCTTCGTCGTCCCCCACCCAGCTGGTCCAGCTGTAGCATCCCTGGTCACTCTGTGCTTCTCTACCTTGAGTCTCTGCTTGTGGACAGCCCTTCCTCCATGGCTGATGGCTCAAACCCTGTCCACTCAAGACCCAGCTCAGTGCCTTCTATCCCACAGCACCTTCTCCAAGCCAGCACCTGTTTCCCTCAATCACTCATTCAAACCTTACCTGAAACCTGCTTGAGGCCAGAAGCTATGCTAGGCACTGGGGTGCAGAGATGCAGGCTTTGCTTTTGAGAGCTTTCCTGAGAAGTGAGAGCTTTTCGGAGTGGTGAGCAAGTCCATGACTTCCCCTGCCCCAGCGCCTACCTGTGCACCCCTGTTGAACAGGTGCACCACATTGGAGGATGCTGCTCAGAGCAATGCTGCAGACCTTGCCAACGGGAGACAGAGCAGTCATACCTCGGCCTGCAGAAGTCCAGGGAGGAGGGAAGTGGTTTCAGAAGCTCCAGGGGCAGAGGGGAACAGATAGGAGCTGAAGGGGCAGCTTCTGGTGGCAGCCGAGGTGGCCAAGCCCACTCCTCTCCTGGATCCACCTTTGCTGGGACAGGCGGGGTTCTTCCTGGAACTTCAAGGAGTCCCAGAGCTTGATTCGCAGACCCTCCCGATCCCCCAGGCCAGCCAGGCTGGGGAAAAGGCTGTCCCCAGCCTGCCCCAGGCCTGGCTGCAGCCCCCACATACCCAAACCCTCAGATGTGTGTGGTCCCCACTGCTGCTCCAGCAAGGCCCCTCAGGGCCACCCTCAGTCCCTTCCCCTCACCTCCACCCTCCAGAGGCAGCACCCACCCTGAGAGGGAGCCAGCCTGGGCCTCCGCAGCAGAGCGTGGGAGCCCAGAGAGCCCGGAAGTGGCACAGCAGGGGCAGCGTGATTCACCAGCAAGGCTGAGCTGAGCAGGAAGGCCGTGGCCCATGGTGGGCAGTGGCCACTCCCATGTCAGGCCGAGCAGCACCTTCCTCATCCCTGGGCTGGGGACTGTGGAGTCTAGGAGGACCTGGTCCTGTGTGACCACAGGGGACTGCAGACTCAGCTGGTGACGACTCCCACGCGGCCAGCCTGCAGCGTCTCAGTGCCCCCAGGCCAGGAAGGCCCCTGTCTTCCCATTTGGTCAGGGTCATTCACTCAGCCAGCAGATACCTCTCTGCCCCTGCTGGGTGCTCAGTGCTGGAAGTCCCTGTCCATGAGCCACCCCCGGTCCAGAGAGAAGCAAACAGACTCAGCAGAGTGCTGAGCCAAGTGTGGTGGGACCACAGAGTGGCAGCTGATCTTACCGAATGGGTAGATGTTTTCTGAACGAGGACGAAGGAATTCCCAGGCGGAGGGAATAGCCTAGGTGCCACCCTCCTCTTCCAGGCTCCCACGCAGCCTCCGTTTCCCTTCTGCACAGTCCTGCCCCACTGAATGGATAACTGTACATGCAGAGAAGGCTCCGAGAGGGCAGAAAGCCAGGTTGTCGCATCCCTTCTGCCCCCTGCACAGGGCCTGTTGCACAGCGGGGGCCCTGCCCCATAAGCCGCGCCCATGGCCGGTGCTGGACACAGCCTGCTGGGGAGACTGGTCCTTCTCAGCGTTTGTGTTCACGTGGGGGATGGTCCCCCCACCGTGTGGCTGCCCTGCCACCCCCGGTCAGCCTCTGAGCACAGTGGCCGGTGCCCGGCTCATTTAGAGCTGAGGCCCCCAGAACCCGGGGCTGCAACCGAGTACACAGGCTTGGCCACGCCAGTGCAGGACAGCAACTCTTGGGTAACTGTGTCCAGTGGATTTGTAAAAACAGGGCCGTGGTATTATCACAGAATCTGGTAGGTTCTGCTTCCCAAGAAAAACAGACTCACGTTAAATACATATGGGGAGGGACCCAGGCAGAGACAGGTGTCGGTAAAACCGGAATGTCAGCCAAAATGGTAGGGACACATGAATGGTCCCACGCAGGGAGAATTGAGCCAGAAGGCCCTGGAGCATGGGCCGTGTGCCCAGTCAGGCCTCTCCTTCCTGCATCTGGGGTATCAGTCGTGTTGATCGTCACGTGGAGCCCAGTGAGTGTCAGAGGCTGCATAGGGCTCTGGGAGTATCGGGGGAGGGAAAGGCGGCGGCTCTACCTGCCTGAGCTGGCAGGCTAACTGGAAGATAGGATTCAGCAGGCAGGGATTACACACCCAGGAGGAGGGATTGGCCTGGGACGAGGGGAGACCAGGCACAACCTGGGGGTTGGGAGGAGGCGGGTGTCAGTACAGCCCATCTGTTGGTTCTTTCTGGGACCTCATGGAACCAGGCCAGGTGCCTCCTCACAGGCTGGGGCACAACATGGACTCGCTGACCGGTGTGATGGGCAGGGGGCGTGCTGGGCACCATGTCTGCTACATGGGGGCACTGCAGCAATGTGTCACCCTTGGCAGGATGAGGGGCTGACTCCCCGCCGTTGCATGATCCCCCCGGCCCCCAGGCCTGCCATAGGCCTTCTAAGGCAGACCTGACCTCCTGACTCTGCGCCAGGGCCTGCGGCAGGGGGCGGATCACCTGGAGGGCACAATTCCACTTTCTTCTTTCATGCCTGTAAAGATTTTCTAATATTCCTATAATGATGTGGAGATTACTTGTATCATCTTAAAAGGTCGTTAGAAATATGAAAAACTAGAAATGACTCTTGGGCTTTTACCCCCACCAAAATGGCAGGAGGCAGGTGTATTGTCCTAAACTGACCCGGGCCAGGATGGGCAGGAGGGGTGGGCACAGAGAACCAGGGGCAGACACTCCTCCTGGAAGACCATGAAGGGCACAGGGTGGGCAGAGAGGGGAGGAGTCTCTACACACACACACTCATACACTCACACACACACACACACTCTCTCTTCTCCCCTCTCTCCTAGCCCCACATCCTCCCAGCTGTGACTCCTCCCTGGATGGGATTCGCAGTGTTCTGAGCTGACATTAGCTCCTGGCATCTGGGGTTTCCATTTCATTTCCTTCTTTACCTAGGTAACTAAACTGATTGTACTCCCGGCTCTGGTTCACTAATTCTTGCAAATCCTTTAAAACTATTGATTTATTTGCTGGGACTATGGCTCTCAGAATTCTTGGGAAATAATGGCTTTTACTGAAGCAGGAGGAGGAGACCCATGTTTTCCCGTCTCCTGTGACTCTCCTGCCTGCCCCTATCCCCAGTTCTCCCTGAATCTCTTTCCACTCCTTCTCTAAGCCGGCCTGTCATCTGGTGCAGGTGGCTGACTTTCCCAAAGCCGTAGCTGGCCAGATCTTGGAAAGATTAGGTCTCCAGGAAGAATACAACAAAGTGAGGTTTCATGAGCACATGAGAATTTAGGCGTTGGGTTTGCATCTGTGGCTGTCGGGCTCCTCATCCCTTATGGAGGAATACCATTTCCTCGTCCAGGTCCCTGTGGCCCTTCTATTTCCAAAGCACACCGTTCTTGTGGGTCTGCAGCTTTGGATGCTGAAGCTCTGAGGCTGCTCACTCGGCCTCTTCCCAGCCAGCCCCTCCCCACACCCCACAACAGCTGTTCACCCAGCTCCCCAGGACCCCCAGTGGAGGCCAGTCAGCCAGGGCCTCTGAATGGATAGAGAGTAGGGGGTGGTCTCATGGTAGCTGCAGAGCCACCCACTCCTGGAACCCAGGGCTGCCCGCTGGCTGGGAATGGAGGGCAGCAGGCTCCCAGGGGAGACTGTGCCTGTATAGGACCCCAGGGGGACTGTCTCTGTGACGGACCTGGCTGCACTGCCTCAATTCCTGCCCCAATTCCCAGCCTCGTTCACCAGCCTCCAATATATACCTTTCTGCTTCGCTGTCAGAACTGGGTCCTGTGGTTGGCATCCCAGGCCCTGACTGGGACAGATGCATGGATATGTCAGGCCTATGATAAATGCCACTTATGGCAGAGCCTGCCCAGGTCCTGGGGGAGCATAGCTTTGCAAGTTCATCACAGCCAACATGGTCATCACTGTCTTTGCACTCCTGAAGGAACTTCGAAGTCTGGGGCCGAGGCACCCAACCGGCCAAGCCCAGGCCTCATGACCACATGCCAGCTACCAGGGAGCTACCTCCCCTGGGCCCCCACAGTGACGGGGCCCAGATCCCCACATCTTGGGTTTGTCCCCAGTAGGAAGGGGTTCCAGTGCTGAGCAGCCAAACTCACCTCTGTCTACTCCAGTGGCTCCTTTCCCATCAGATTTGAGCTCCTTGGGGACAGAAAGTGGCTTCTTCTCCATGGTCCAGGCCTGGCATGAAGGAGGCCGGTAAATACGCACTGAGGTGTTGAGCTAGTTGATTTGGAGTGACTCACCCCTCTCACGTGTCCGGTTCTCCACTGGAGACAGCCAGCGGTTGCCCCACAGTCCTGCGCTTCCTGGCCCCCCGGCCCTGGCCACCCACCCCTCTTTCCTCAGAAGGCCTCTAGCACCACAGCTGACCATCCTGCAGCTTTCTCATCCAGCTCCTCACTGTGGGCACCTGTGTCTGCACTGAGCTGCGTCCTCCCCTGGGACAGGAGCTGTCTTGCGCACCTCTTGCCCCCGCTTCCTCCGCAGCTCTCACCCCACCCCAGCTCCAGGTGTCGGCCTGGGGCCCTGTGCCTTGTGGCACCTGATGATATGCTTTGGGTGCTTGCCTAACGCCTGGGAAATTCAGAGGAGGGGTCAGAATGGGCTGGAATGGCAGGGGCAGCCCGGAAGAAGGGAGCTCATGATGGTGTGAGAAAGAAAGCCCCAGGCCAGGGGAGCGTGGGGAGGTGGGCCCGCACGTGCAGGGGCAGGCCACTCGCAGCTGCTTCCCAGCAACCTTTTCAGTGTCAGAGACAAACCTGACGCTCTCAGCCTCCCTCGTGAAATCCACCAGTGGCCCCCAGCCTCCTGTGGGAAAAAGAAGACGGGTTGGTTTGCTTGGTTCACTGTCAGATAGGGGTTTGCCTTGATCTGCAGCTTTTCCCGCTGCTTCTCATATGCAGAGGCCTCATGCTCACACACACATATACAAGGGCGTAGACACGCACCCATGCCACATGCTGTCTCCCACACACAACTACACAGACACGGGCACAGACACACACCCACACCACGTGCTCACATGCACTATGCACACGAGGACACACATACACCCATCCTCACACACACAGACACATACACAGGGGTGCGTGCATGCTTGCATGTACATACCACATGCTTGCATGTACATATACATACAGGCACGTGCTGTCTCTCATACACACACATACACACACGGGCATATTCACAGGGGTGCATACAGACCCCCATACCACATACTTACATACACACACACACCCCCCCCTACATGGGCACATACACAGGGGTGCGTACACACACCCATACCACATGCTCACACACACACCCCTACATGGGCACATACACAGGGGTGCGTACACAGACCCATACCACATCTTCTCTCACACACACACACCTACACAGGCACATACACAGGGGTGCATACACACACCCATACCACATGCTCACATGCACACACACCCCTACACAGGCACATACACAGGGGTGCATGCACACACCCACACAACATGCTCTCACACACACACACATACATTGGCACACATACAGGGCTGCATACACACGCCCACCCACGGGCTTGCACACACCATATGTTCACACCCATACCTTTGTACCCACCACATGCTTGAACACACATGTAGATACACATGCGTGCACACACACAGCCATGTGTGCACACAGCACATGCCAGCCATACGAGTGACCTTCAGTCCCTAACGTGGCCCTCTCACACCTCAGCCTGTGTGTTCACATCTCGCCCCTGCAGCTAGCTGGGGCGCTCCTGCTCACCTTTTGAGTCTTCCCTTGACTGTCACCTTCCCTGTGGACACTCTCCTCAGCTCCGTCGGGTAGAACCAGCCATCCTCTCCTCGGTGCCACATCCGCCCAGCACTTGCCCCAGTCAGACTCCTCTTGCAGGGCATTCCAGGCAGACACACGCTCTGTGAGTGTGTCTCCCGTTAAACTGTGAGCTCCCCCAGCTCTGCACACGTGCCGATTTCCATGTGACCCCAGCACCCCCTTCTCCCCCCGCCAGTGCCCGGCACACAGGAAACAGCAGTTTAATGAATAAACGAAGGGGCCAAACAGACACAAGCCATCTGAGGTTCCCAGAACTCGGGGTCTGAGTCTGCCTCTGAAGGAGGATGTCAGGGCCCCAGCCCCACTCAGCGGTGGACGTCGTCAGCTGCTCCAGGGCACCCTCTAACCTCTAGAGTTCCCCTGTCGTTCTGGCCTGACCCCAGGGCACTCAGAGCTCTCCAAGGTGCTGAACTTGGCTCTTGCATTTGGCCCCAACTATCTATCCTGGCTTCTTCAATCCCTCCAGCCAAGAACCACCCCATCTTCCAAGAGCCCACCCTCCAATGGAAAAGAAGCAGTACCTCTAAATAAATAACACTGTAGACAGAACACAGTTCTTCCACATGAAGACGTGGAGGGCTATGAGCATGGGGGAGAAGTGAGACCCACCCACCCTCACCCCCACCCCAGACATTGGATTCAGTTCAGTTTCTGGGGCCAGATTCGAGTCTCTTCCTCTTCTGGCCCTGAGGACCAAGGCACCTCAGGATACCTCGCTTCCTGGTAACAAGTTCTAACCCCTGGTGGGGCCAGCTACCTCACAAAAGGATGGTAGAGCCACCCTGCCCCTAAATGCCTGCCCCTCTGTCTGCTCCCATCTGCCTTGGCCCCTCACCTGGCCCTCCCCCAGCCCACCTTCAGGCTTCCAGGCCCCACAGAGCTCTTCCAGGTCCTGCCTTGACTCCCCTGGATGTTTAATTCCCCACACAAAGTCCCCTCCACCTCCAGCTCTGGCCACTCTAGAACTCTTCACACTACTGGCCTTGACCCTATTTCTCACCCAAGTCTCCCGAGCCCTGGCCTTCTCCCAAGGTCTCTCAGCCCTGCCCTCACCCCATGACATGTTCCTTCTCTCCTGCTCGGAATATTCCCATCATCCCTCGGCCTCCATCCTCCAAGCAGGGGAAGGAGCCAAGCGGCAGCCTTTTTGCTGGAGGCAGGAGGGACTACATGCTGCTAGTGTCAACCAAACCAGGTACTTGCTCCAGCGGCAGCCACAGAATTTGCCCATGGCCTTCCCTGCTTAGCTCAGGACCCACCCCCACCTCTGCAGTGCCCACCCTCTGGCCAGGTTCCTTGGGCTGGGGATGGGATCCTGACACTCTGCCCCCGTCCTCCTCCATTCCTTCCTAAACAAGAGACCATACCCTTTGACTCCTACTCTGAGCCCACAAGGCACGAGTTGTCCAGGAAGATTATCTGTTTTTGGCTTTCTTTTTTTTTTTTTTTTTTTTTGGGTCGGGGGGTAGATCTTATGATCCAGGCAGCTAGGACCCAAAGCCTGGAGAGAACCCTGTTCTGCAGAGTGGCCTCAAGGGCTCCAGGCTGCACCTGTGTTCGGCGGCTGCTGGGGTGGTCATTTCTTCCCAGGAAGACCATTTAAGGCTCTTCAAAGCCATTGGAGCTGAACAGATAATTAAATCTCTCCCCAAGGAGGACCTAAATAATTAATGTGCCAATGCTTTAGCAACTGTAGATTGCATACGAATTGCAGGGTTATCGCCGTTATTAGCACCAATGTTGCCTGAAGTTAGAGGGGCTTGACTTTTACATTCTGTCCATCCAATTCCACACAACTGTGGTATTTCAAATAGTTCCAGTGGATCACATTTGAGGGAATGTCATCTAACTCCCTAGCACACATCCGCATGTGGTCTGTAACCCACAATGAATTCCAATCGGAAAGGAACTTTTTGTGCAAAACATGGTGCCAGGTGTTCGGGGGGCCAGAGAGACAAGCCCTCCAGAAGATCACAAACTAGAAGGGAGATGGACAGACAGACAGACATTCCTCCGTAATAAGGCAGCCAAAGGTCTCTACTCCAATGAAGGTACCAGGTCTCATGGGACCACAGGAGAGGGTGAAGTTAATGGCAACTGGAGAATTCTGTAAGAATTTTTGGAGGATGGGATTTTAAGCGAGGCTTACAGCCAGGCATGGTGGCTCACACCTGTAATCCCAATGCTTTGAGAAGCCGAGCCAGGAGAATCACTTGAGGTCAGGAGTTTGAGACCAGCCTGTGCAACATGGCGAGACCCTGTCTCTACAAAATAATAATAATAATAATAGAGTGAGGCTTAAGGAATGGATGGGACCCTAGGAAGCAAGTGTAGGAGAAACCTTGGCCAAGGCAGAAAGAGAAACATTCAAAGTGAAGGAACAGGATGAACTGGGTGTGAACTTAGAGTAGGGGATGTGTGGAACATGATAGAATATGAAGCTGTGAGCACAGGTCAGGTCAGGTCATAGAAGCCTGCAGGAGCCCACAGTACAGAGTTTGGAAGTAAGGGATCCAGGCAGTCGTTGGTCTGGTGGACCCTAGATGAAGAAGGAGCTCCCACTCAAGGTCACAGGAGGATTGAGGTGAATCTGTGACTAGATCTAGGTCTCCCAGTCGCACTACCCACAGCCCAAGCTGGCAGCTGCCTCTGTTCAGTCCTTGGACCTAAGGGTCAAGGGCACAAACTCAGTGAAAGAGAAGGGAATATGTCTGTTAGTTTTATGATGATTTCAAAAAATGTTAAGGAGAAAAATAGAAGTGAATTTTCTATCATCTTAGAGGACATGAGAATGTTCCAGATGGAAGGCAGTCTTCAGTCCCACCCACACCCACAGGTGTGCAGCCCTGGGTCAGGGGCTGTAGGCACAGAGGGGACCTCTGGGGCCAGCTATCACTGCTCAGTAAATAGGCCTTGTCATCCAGTGTCATCAGTTTGGAAACGGCAGGCTAGTGGGAGAGGTTGTGACTGTTCCTAGGACTTTGGCTCCCTTTTAGACAAATGGCAGAAATTCCCATTTGGACAACAGGAAAGCCAGAAGGGCTCCTCACTAAAACCCTAAGTCCAGGCAGGAAGTCAGAGTGTTTCACAGTTCCTAGGAGGGTTTGCCTGCGTGGGGCCTCAGGTGTCACACATCTGACTTAGGCTGGATGAGGGATCCACAGGTACCGCCCACAGGTGGTTTCATTCTGTCTCACCTGGAAGCTGGAGCCTGCTCTTGGCCTCCAAGGTTCATTCTGAGACCAACTCTTCTTTGGAAAAGAAGGGGAAGAAATGCATATCTGATCAGACGGTGGGGGGAGGGAGGGCAACGTTCCGCTCGGGAGGCGCGTGGAGCAGCAGCGGGATGCTGTTTGCGTAAAGCCTCCATTTGTCCCCATAGTGTCAGCATGCGTCGGCCTCACTGCTGCTGGATGAATTGCCCTATGGGCCCGCCTGACACTGTCTTCGCTGGGCCTTCTCAGTATACTTCACAACTGCTCTGAGTTTATAATTTTTTCAGGTCCTTTATCAAATATGTGTCATACATACCAATGGGATGGGAAGCATTTATCACCTAGCTGGGTTCTTTCTTGAGCTCTGAAAAAAATGATTTGGCCACACAACCTTTCTCAAGGCTCTGATTTAATGGACTTCTCTGCGGCAAATCCACTGAAATTCTTTGCCTTTTAATATTGACATCTCTTCCTCTTTATTACCATCTCACACAGCTCTTGTAGTCCAGCCGGAACGAGCCCATTAGTCTCTGACAAATAACTTATGTCGTTTGGTGAAAAATATGCAGAAGTTTGGCTGCAACTTCATCTCCAGCCTTGGTTCTGTTTGTGGCTTCACTCTCCTCTAGGCAAAGCATCCAGCTCCAGGCAGAGCCTCCTCAAGTCCCCATTCCCTCATGCCCATTGCTGCTGCATCCACAGAGCCATTTCATACTAACCACTTAGAATGAACGGGGTTCGAGACGGGTCGCGAGAGGGGATATCTGGTCCGTAACTCGGGGGTGAGAACTGAACGTGAGCCATGGCCTCAAGAAGCTTTGCTCACTTTCACTCACTCTCCAGGGACCCCTGGCACCACTACCATAGAAACGAGCCTGGGCTAGCCTGTTGGAGCATGAGAGACTGCGTGGAGGAGAAATGAGCTGTCCCAGATGAGACATTTAGACCAGCCAGTCTCTGCCAATATCAGCCAGGCCTGACCTAGATCTGCTGAATGTAGCCCAAACTGCCAAACCAAAATCACAGTCTAAATAAGTGCCCATAGCAGCATTGTTTACAACAGCAAAATGGTGGCAGCAACCCAAGTGTCCATCAAAGGATGAATGTTAAACAGTATGTGGTATCTACATACAGTGGAATATTAGCCAGCCTTAAAAAGGAGGGAAATCCTGATGCATGCTACCATGTGGGTGAACCTTAAGGAGATTATGCTAGGTGAAATAAAGCCACTCACAGAAGGACAAATATTGCATAATTTCACTTATAAGAGGGTCTAAAATAGTCAAACTCATAGAGACAGGAAGTAGAATGATGGTTACTGGGGCTGGGTGGAGGGGAGGTGGGGAGTGGTTGTTTAATGGGTGTGGAGTTTCTGTTCGTGAAGATGAAAAGGATTCCAGTGGTTTGCCCAACAGTGTGAATATACTTAACACTACTGAGCTGGACACTTTAAAATGGGTACATTTTACCAAAACTTAAAAAAAAAAAAAAAGAATTAGCCTCAAACTACCAGCAAAGGTGAAACCAACACAGGGAAAGTTCCCTGAGCACTGGAGTCCATCATCTATTCATGCTTTGTGTATCAGTTAGCTCTTGCTGTTTAACGAACAATTCTAAATTGAGTGACTTAAAATTGAGTGTTTCAACAACAGCCACTTATTTAGACTGTGATCCTGGCCTGGCAGTTTGGGATACACTCAGCCGATCTAGGTCAGCCTGGCTGATACTGGCAGAGACTGGCTGGTCTAAATGTCTCATCTGGGACAGCTCATTTCTGCTCCACGCAGTCTCTCATGCTCCAACAGGCTAGCCCAGGCTCGCTCCTATGGTGGTGGTGCCAGGGGTCCCTGGAGAGTGAGTGAAAGTGAGCAAAGCTTCTTGAGGCCATGGCTCACATTTACACAGGGTCAACTTCCACCACTTTCTGTGGTCCAAAGCAAATCACAAAGCCAGCCAAGATTCAAAGGGTGGGGAAATCATCTCCACCTCTTGACGGGGGAAGCTACAAAGAATTTTTGCTATCCATGACACCAGCTATATATATGCCAGGCCCTGTGCTGAGTGTTGAAGATAAAAATATAAATAAAACACAGTCTAGTGCAGGAGGCAGACATGTAAATAAATAATTACAACTCCTAGTATCTATAAAGAAGTGAGCACAGGTTGCTCTGCCAGCCTGCGAAAGGGGGTGGAGGGCAGGGGTATGGGAGGAAGAGGGGAAGGAGGCAAAAAGGCCCAGGACAAAATAACACTTTCCCTGGTGGTGAAGGATAAATACTGTTTGGCCAGATGGAGGAAGGGGATGGAAGATCCAGGCAGAGAGGACGGAGACTTGGAGTGGGGACATGTGTGGGGTGCATGGAAGCTTCGCTGGGGAGCAAAGGGCCCCCTGGGAGTGGAGGAGGAGCTGAGGGAACGGGGAGACCCCCAGAGGGCCGTGCTGCCCCTGCTCAGCCCCGAAGGATTTGTGCGGCCGGAGGCTGTGAGGAGCTGCAGTGTGGAGGTGGCCTGGAGGGGGACAGGCTGGAAACAGGGAGACGTCCTCAGAGGCTCTTGCAGTGACTCAGGTGAAAGATGAGGGCAGCTCACTCAGGGTGCTGAAGGGCCTGGGGCAGGAGCGGCTGGATCCTGAGAATTCTAGGAGGTGAAAAGATGGGACTTGGTGTGATGAGGGGTGGGAGGAGTCCGGGGAAGTCCTGCAGAACGCGGGCGGTGGACCGTCTTCCGCGGGAAGAGAAGCTCCATGCTGAGTCGGGCATCCTGGGCGTGCGGGAGGAAGTGGGAAAAGGGGCAAAGAGGCCTGGGACAAAAATCTGAGCCTGGGGGCAGCCACTTCAGTGAGCAGCGCCAGGGTGTGCAGTCCCACAGGCGCAGGCGGGCATCCCACTCGAAGCCAAGGAGACCCAAAAACAACCCCTGGGGCTGGCCAACAGGGACAGATGCTGAGGCTAAGTCTTCACCCCACCTGGTAGGCTCAGCTGCCAGCACTCCGCTCGCCAGACCCCAACGAGCCTCCATCCAGGGAAGGCCATAGCGTCTCTGGGCCATCTTCTCCCGCAGAAACCTGGAGCAGCAGAATAGTGCAGGGTGCCAGGTGCTTCTGGAAGTCTGCTCTGAAGGCCCAGCCCTGAGGCCTGCAGACCTCCCCACACCTGGGAACAGGCCTTGTTGCTGGAGGCCTCCTCACAGCGCCCCACACACCTCACTGGGTAGCTCCTCAGAGATCAGGGAGTGTCCTTTGCCAAAACATGGGGCAGGGAGGAGGGCAGCCTGTGCCCTGCGGGTCCTGGTGCCCCCTTGTGGATTCTGGGTCTGCCGCCCCCCAACAGGCACAGCCTGAGAGCCTGCTTTGCCAGCTGGGCAGGCAGTGGGCAGCAGCCCGCACACACCAGCCGATCGATACCTGGAATGCACTTGGGGCCTGCTGGGAAAAGGAGTCCCCTGGTGAGCACTTTCATCAATTGACAAATTCTTCTGAAAGTGAATAATCTTCCCCAACTACTAAATCCAGATTTCCACCAAGTGAGATTCAGAGAGAACAGGAAGCACCTACATTAGGAGGGGGACACCTGAACCTCCAAGTGCCTTCCAGGTCTGGCTGCAGAATTCCTGGAGCAGCAGGTGTCACGGCCGGGGCTGGGGCTGCTGATAGAATCACTGCCGGGACCTCGATTTGAAGGGAAGGTCTTCAGAAACCCTCGGGATGCCTTGGGCCCAGAAGGAGTAGGCATGTGTGTGCTGCTGTGTTCTCCAGGCCCCTAAGCACTGATTAACTCAGCAGGCATGTGGGGCCACATCTGTCACTCTCTGCAGTGTGACACCCAGGGGGCTACCGAGCAGATATCTCTGCCCTCCTGTGCTAGAGGAAATGGAGGCCCAGAAAGCTGGGGTGGCTGGCCCAGGGTCACACACCAATTAGTGGCAATGCTGGAACAAGAACCGGGATCCAGGTCTTCAGAATCCCAGCCCAGAATTCTCTCCCCTTCCCTACCACTTCACTCAAAAAGGTGACATCATCTCCCTCACTTCACTCAAAAAGGTGACGTCATCTACCTCGCTTCACTCAAAAAGGTGATGTCATCTACCTGGCTCGTGGTTTGGGCATTAATTCAGCTGGTGACTTTCTGGAGACGCGTGTGAGTGCGGCAGCTGAGCCTTATCCAGCCTGGCCCTACAACTGGTCCTGTGCTGTCTCCCCTGCGCCCCGGCTGTCTGCAGGCACCGCCAGGCTCTCTCCAGCCCAGGCCTCTATCCACTGCCTCCTACCCCAAACCCCGGGTGTCCCACAGGCCCCACCCCACAACTGATCTTCTAGTTCCCTCCCTTCCTGATGTCCCACCACCATCCCCTCCAAAATCCCGTCAATGGTCTCCACGCCTCCCCCTCCCCGTTTCCTTCCTGCACTGAACCCCACGGGGTCCACACACTCCTGTTTCTCTGTCGTGCTGCTGCTGTGTAATTCTGGCCTTCTCACCTCTCCCTTGGAAAGACCGTCACCGAAACCAGCACTGCACTCGCCCCCACGCTGAGCTCCCTGTGTGCCCGCCACATGCTGTCTTACGGAACCTTCAACAAGGGCGGACCCCGAGGCTCTGAGAATGTAGGTCCCCTTTCCCAAGGTCACACAGCTGATAGGAGGCCCAGTGCAGGTTCACCCTCAGGGCACGTCACTTTCTTGCCCCCCATTGGCTTCCTAAGCCACTCCCCATCCTGCCTCTGTGTGGATTTGTCTGAAACCCAAGTCTAACCTCACCACTTCCTATCCAGAATCCCCTGTGGCTCCCTGGTGCCCTGGATGAAGCTGGAGCTCCCAGGCAAGACTGCTGTGATCTGGCCCCGCCCACCGCCTCGTGTTCCCTGTTGCCTGTGGCCCTTTTGTCCACCTGCACCTGCCCCCTCGTGCTTCTGCGCCCTCCCGCTGGTGATCTGAGCCTGTTGGTCTCTGTCTTAGCTCCCACCCTCCTTGCTCCAGGTCTGAGCTCACCCCATGTAGATCCTTCCTGAAGTCCCAGCCAGAGCCCCCTTCCGCACCCCTGGAGATGCTCTGCTACGACTCCAGACTCAGCGTGACTTGGGGTTGGCAGGGTCAGTGATTCGGCCTTGCCCATGGCTCCCAGAAGGCAGGGCCCCAGACCCCACTCCCTGAACATGCATGTGGCATGTTCTCCAGGAGCCCCTCCCACTGTCTTCCTTGGTCTTCAGCAGAGCCCAGTGTGTCCTCACCAAAAGGGCCTGCCTGGCAGTCAGGGAGCAGAAGCAGGATCCTCAATCCCCATTTTACAGATACAGAAGTAGAGGCTGAGAGAGGCAAAGGGGCTTGGCCAAGTGTCAGAAGCAGGGCTGGGGCCAGGAAGAAGTCCTGGCGGGGAGCCCCAGCCCTGGCCCAGCAATAACCAATGAGGCTGGAGCATGGGCAATGGCAAAGGGGTGCTGAAGAGCAGGGCTCAGCTCTGCAGGCCACCCTCTCCCATACATCTGCTAAGGGAAATCGCCTGGCCTGAAGACAGGTCTTTCTGGCCCAAGGATCAGGGGCCTGACGCACAGCTACCAGCAACATTAAGGGCAGTCCTGGGGGCAGGCAGATGAGGCAAGGCTGTGGGAAGCAGTGGTCACATGAAGGCCCTAACTTTGGCCAGTGAAAGAGAGTGTGTAACCCCAACAGGGTGGCTGGCAGGCTCTTCCCTCCTTCTCCTTTCTAAGCCTTGGGGTGGGTCTGGGAGAAGCTTCTGACATCCCCAGGTCTGGAGCCCATGGGCCCGGGCACTGTGTGTGCCAGCCCCAGGTCCGAGACACCGGGCACAGGTAGGTGCGCAACAGAGTGGGAGCCTCCGAGGCCACTTCCTGGGACCTGCTGGGCTGTAAAGCAGGCTCTGCCCAATGTCAAAGCCCCAGGAGAGGGTGGGCGTCCTGAGAGACTCGCCTGGGACATGGGAGGAGGCACAGAGGGCCCCTGTCCCTTGCTTGCTTGCTTTCCCGAAAAGTCCCCACAAATGTGAAACAGAAGGAGGTGTTTGCCAGTTCTCCCATGGCCCCCTCCTTTCTCGGGGTCCGCTGCCATGCCATGGCTGTGAGTGTCTAACATAAGGGACGCTGTTTTTGCAGGTTTTGTGGTTGTGATTCCTTTGAACCATATCCAGCCCATCTTACATCACAATGCCATGCTTGACTTGGTCTCCAATACATCGGCACCCATTGGCATTTGGAGAACTTGCTCCGTGGTTATTTAACAGTTTTTAGTTGTCTGTGATAATGTATTCTCTATGTTTCCAATCGTCAGTATGGGAATCTCTCCCCCAACCTTTCAATTTCTGGGTTTGATTTTTTGTATCATATTTGGTTTTTTTGCTTTTTGAAGTTGTGATGCCTTTGGTTATTAGCCCCTCCCAGTGGCTGCTTGTTTATGCATTATGTTTGTGACTTCTTTTGACTGTCAGTGTTGAGCCAGTCTTGCCAAGAAACAATATCAAGTATTTCCTATTTCTCTACTTCTTGAAAGAAAAAAAAATACTTTTTTTTAATTAAAAAAAAAAAAAAAACTCTTAATGGGAACCTGGCCCTGTCTGTCTTCTCTGTTCTGCAGAAATGTTGAAGGAATTGAACCAGCAACGCAGAGCGAAAGCGTTTACAGACCTGAAAATTGTTGTTGAAGGCAGAGAGTTTGAAGTCCACCAAAATGTTCTAGCTTCCTGCAGCTTGTATTTCAAGGACCTGATTCAAAGGTTTGCCTTCCTTCCAGCTGTGGTCGGGTCTGTTCCTTTGTAGGACGCTTTTGTGTCGCTTTTCTCTTCCCCTCTCTTGCAGGTTCCTGAAGCGTGACTCCCTGTCACAGAGCCAGTAGCCATCTCTCCTCCTCCTCCTCCCCAGCACCCTCTCACACACAGCCTCAGAGCAGCCACTGCCCCCAGCATCTGCCCCCAGCCACAGCTTTGCTGGTCACCAGGGGCCTCTGCCAGCAGTAGACAACACCCCGCCCCACCCCTGAGATCCCAGGTTCTCAGTGGCTCACAAGCCCTCCCTGAGATTAGGGGGACTGTAGGCTCCATTTTAAGGGATCACTGCACACTGCCCCCACTGAACCAGAGCAGGATCCCCAGTGCCATCGTCCCTGCTGTCAGTGATGACTAATGCCAGGAAAGCACATCGATCAGGCCATCCCTGCTGAGGAGCACAGGGTGCCCCCGGGGCCGCTTTTCCCCAGCCCAAGTCGGGGAGAAGAGACTTGTAGCAAAGCCTGGGCCACACTGCATGTCTGATCCTTGTGCACTGAGCCTAAACCGGCGCTGTGGAGCATAGACCAGGTGTGTCCTAAACACGGTCTCTCTCAACCCTTGCTCCCTCCCTCCTGCCCTCTGCCCTGGCTATTTCTACCTGAATGAGTCTTATTGGTGCATGAGCATCTTTTTTTTTTTTTTTCTCCATTATGTTGATTTTTTTAATTTGTCTGCTTCATACCTTTGCAAAGAAGTCAGGGGCCACCTTCCAGCTCCGTAGTAAGGGAGAGCAGCCAAGGGGCCAGCCCAGGGTAACGCTCACATTTCTCTCAGCCCTCAGCAGATTAACGCCGCTGCTCCTCTTGCCTTGCAGCCTCTCCGGGGCAGACGCTGAGCCAGGACTGTGCTCAGAGGGAGGACAGGACCTCTGCTTCCCAATGCCGTGTTTGGACTTGCCAACTAACCCCGGAGTGACTGTGTTTTGTTTCAGGATGGATCCCTGGCTGGCATCTCCTCTCCGATCCGTCCTTTCACATAGAGCCCAGCTGCCCTGTGGGCGGGCTCCGCCTGGCCCCATGCCGGCCCTCAGCCTCGCAGGAAGGGGCAGGCTCTTTGGGACTTCCCATCTCATGGACACCTCGGGTCTCCTGCCCCCGGTGCTTGGGCTCTCTCTGTCCAAGCACAGGGGTTAGGGGCATGTGGTCTGGGGTGAAGGGATATGTCTAGTGCCCTCACCAGGCCAGGGAGGACTTTGTGCTTCCACTCTTGACAAATCCTGGAAGCAGGGGCCCATATCTGGCTGCTGGATCACGGATGAGCGTCCTAGGGTCTTGGGCCTGGCTCCAAACCAGCTGGAGAGGACAGAAAGGGGGCAGGTCAGTGCTGAGCGGCAGCCTCCTCCCCAGCTAGAACGTGGTGGGCGAGAGGAGCACGGGGCCCTCCGATGGCTTTCAGAGACCACACATGGAAAGCTAGACTTGCACGCAACAGAGAAGAACACGTGCTAGGTGGGAACCCAAAGTAGTGAAGGCTTCTTGGGCTGATAAGAGGGAGGAAGAGCATTCCAGGCCGGGGGTGGGGCATGAGTGGGGAAGGGCAGGGTGGGGCAGATGGCCCTCCCAGAGGGGGCTGTGCTGGGGCAGGCAAGCCCTGACCCCATGCTAGGACCTGGGCATGGTCTGAGGTGGGTAATGTCAAGAGCAGTGAGGAAGGGACACCCACCTGAAGGCGGGAGAACAGTAGGATGTGTCTCGGTGGCCCTGATCAGAAAGGATGGGGCTGGAGGAGAGAGGACATCCCCGCCTTGGCAGGTAGGAGACCTGGGTCCTACACCTGACTCTGCCACTTGTCCTGTGACCTCAGACTGGTCACTTCCTCTCCTGCACCCTGGGCTTTCTCATCTATAAATCAGAATTGGTTCACATGATGCCCAGGTCTCCTTGCAGCTCTGACACCTCAGAGTGATGGGCAGAGGATGGGCAGGACCAGGACGGAGAGGCTTCCCACGTGCAAGCACCAGGACCCAAGAAGCTGAGGTGTCATGGGCATCAGAGGTCACAGGGAGGAGAGCAGGTCCACAGGCCAGCGTTGGGAAAGCTGGGGAGATGAGCAGTTGAGCATCTGGCGTGTCAAGCTGAGCAGCCTGACGGATGCCCAGGTCCCCAGGTTGGGCCGCCTGTAGGCAGCCAGGTGCATGGATCTGAACCCAGAGAGGTCTGAGGTTTGTAGAGTCAGGGCTGGGGGGCCTTCAGCATACAGGAGGGTCACACGGGAAAAAGGAGGGAAGCCAAAGCCAAGCCCCAGGGTGCCCTGTGACTGAAGGTCGCCGTGTGAGTTTGCAGCCACAGAGCACACGTGACCATTGGTGCTGATGAGTGCAAACAAGTGCCTTCTCAGGAGGAAAGCCAGGTCTTTATAGGAAGATGGTTTCCTTTCCCGTCGTGTAAAATCACAGAGAATTTCACATTCTTGGTGGTCAAGAGAGAAGCTGATGTCACCATGTCTTTTCAGTCCCCTTCACATCCGTGACCCTGGAGACTTACTGTGCAGTGGCCGGACTGGCCCAGTGCGGAGCCGTGGCCCTGCCCTTTGACCCCAAGCAGTGGCTCCCCGCTCAGGCAGCTGCACTCTTGTAAGGGGAGGGAGTAGGGACCATTTCTGGGACCTCTGTCCTGGTGCAGACCTCTGTGGGGATCAACATTGGCCCTCCCTGGGTGAGCCCTGCCAAGGGCAGGTGACCCCTCCCTGCTGTCCCAGCATCCCTGAGCCTCCTGTCTGGAGGCTAGACTCCCACCCCCAGCCTGGGACAGGTGATGTGTCTACCACTCCAGCCCCAGGGAGGACAATGACCCAGCACCCGAGCCTGGCAAGGACAGTGCCTGCCAGACCCAACCCCAGTGCAGACACCCTGCCGGGGAGCCACAGGACAGAATGTGGGAATCCAAGTCATTCACTCGCTGGTCACTCAGCAAACACACAGGAGCCCCTCCTGGGGCCGGGACTCACACCAAACACCAGCCAAGCCCACAGTCTGGTGGGGACACACTGCAGACAGGCAAGGAGACGAGCGGAGATGATGCTTCAGAGACTCGTGGGCCAAGGGCCTGGCTGTGGGGGAGGGGCATTCAGGGAGGCACCTTGGAGAGGTGGCATCTGATGTGGGTTATGAAGAACAGGCATCGGCCGGGCAGACACGTGGGGGAGAGCAAGGTCGAAAGGCGGGAGGGGGTCTCAGGACTCCACGTTGCTGCAGGGCCAGGCATGACGGTGGCTTGCAGGGGACGTGGCTGGAGGGAGGCTGGACCTGGGTCACAGGAGCCTGGGGGTGTTGCGACCAGATGTGTGTTTTGTAAAGATGACGGTCAGACCGTGAGTGGGAGCGCTGGATCTCAGTGTCCTCTCCCAGGGTGCGGCCAAGTCCCTTTGGGCTTGGCTGCCCCCGCCGTGGCCATGCAGAAGGGCCCCAGCAAAGTCCTGCCCAGAGCCCCACACCCTTCACCCTCTTCCCTGAGCACGTGTGGGTGGCAGTGCCTGCCACCTTGCTTGGTAGACAGGTGTGGCTTGGAAGCCAGATAACGAGACTCCCATGTCTCACTTTGGATGCTGGCACAATGGCATGACCCACACCTGTCGCCAAGTTACCAAGGGTGGGCCTGAGCCACACAAATCCCCAAGACCCAGGGAAACTCGTGCATGCCCATGCGTGTGTCCTGCAGCTGAGGACATGCCCAGGTGTTCATTCACGGGCAGAGTCCTCTCTTCTGAGCAGAGCTGGGTACCAGCCACCTGCCCCATGCCTGTGCCTCACCCGCCGCTGCCCACGGATTCTGCCCATCGCTCCAGACGGTGCCCAGTTCCACCTTGCAAAATGAAACATCTGACCTCCGAGGTGCGTGAGGGTGGATGAGGGCCTCCAACCTGATGTCTGAAAGGAAGGGCATTTCTAATCCTGGATGAGTCCATGGCTAATGGTGGGATTGCAAACATCCCGGTAGTTGGACCTAGCCATTCCTCTGCTGAGCAGAGGCTACGTCCCGAACTCTGGCCTCTCCTGGGCACCCCCAACCCGAGAAGGAAGTGACTCTAGGAAGCTCTGGTCTTCTGACAGACCCCAAGGGGCCCGTGTGGCTGGGCAGCACCAGCCTGCCCCTCACTCTGCACCCCACCCCCCCTTTGTCAGCTTCATAGAGAAGGTTAGTGCTCCCCGTCTGCCCTGCTGCAGTCCCTCCAAAGCCACGTCGTGACCTGGCGGGCCAGCAGCACCCCACGCCATTCACTCCATGGAGCCCAGTAGGACAAGAAATGGCTCAGGGCAGGGACGGAACAGCCACCTGTACCCCCTCCTCAGGGACCAGGGTCACCCATCACGGGGGTGTCCCTCTGGGGTCCCTGCTCAGAGGGAAGAGGCCTAAGGAGCCCCGGGGTCCAGTCCCAAGACAGTCTGGTGTTCAGGGATAGAGAGGCGCCCCCACCCCCTCACAGCTCTCCAGGCCACGCACAAAGGCCTGTGTGGATGAGAACCATGTGTGTTGGTAAGAGGCACAGGCCTCGCCCTTTGAGGCCTCGTCTCCTCCTTGAACTCAGATTCTGACAGAGCCCCCATCACATTCCCCTGTGCCTCTCTGGCCATTCCCTGCAGATCATCTGCCCAGCGCCCCCTCCACCCCATAGGTGACCCTCACAAGGGGCCAGGAGGAACAGAGCCACAGCCATGCCTCCTGTGGCCAAGGGTCCTCCTCAGTCTAGACAGCACCTGTGATGCTCTACGGCACCTGGTGCCCCTCCTCCTGCGCCTGGCGGCCAGGACCCACTCCCTAGTTCAGACTGTGGGCAAGACAGGCAGCACCCCTCAGCAGCCATGTGGGTCCCATCGCACCTGTCACTCAGCCATGGACTGTCCATCTGCCCAGCACCCCTCCCCACAGTGCATCTGTGTGCGTGTGTGCTCACACATCCTGAAGTCCCCTGGGCTCAGCCCTTCACTGGCTTTGAGCTCCTCCACCTGAGGACTCCTGGGTAGACAAGTGAGCTGGCCAGAGGTGAAGGCAGCAGTGACTGGGGGCCTCGGGAGCAGGCTGTGGCCCCGTGTGACCTCCACAGGGCAGAGGAGAGGCCAGGCAGCGGCTTGCAGGAATGAAGGCCTGGGCAGCAAAGACAGGAGTACGAGGTTGACCAGATGGCTCTGGGGCTGGGGGTGTTAAGGATTTCTGTGGTTTCAAGTGATCACCTAGTGGATTACTTCTACACTTAACAAAGCCACTGAGGTATGGAAATCCATGCCAACAGCAGAAGACTAGGTGTGTGAAGTCACATTAGGAGTCACTCTGTGTTGCAGGGGTTTGGAGGGGCCTCTGTGGAGCCCACACCTTGCCCCCTCTGCCTTCTGGGCTGGCCCAGGGCTTGGAGGCAGAGGCCCCTTGGGGTCCTGGTGGGATGAGCCATTGTGTGGGGACGGCCTACCGTGGCCGCCCTGGGAGGGAGCCTGGACGCCGGCCCTGTGGCAGGATTGCATCTCCCCCTCTCCTGGCCATGCCTGCGCTGAGGCCCTGGGAGGGCGGTGCCTGACCTGAGAGAATGTCGCTCTAATGATGGAGTTGCAGGTACTGCCACATAGAGAAGAGTCTCGTGGGAAGGGCATTTTCCAGCCTCTGCCACAAAATCTCCACGGGAGTTCAGACCTCATCTAGGTCCACCCTCTTGTTTTGCAGAAGAGGAGGCTGAGGGCCTGGGAGGCCAAGGCTGCCCACCTGTCGGTGGCAGAGCCCGGGCACCCAGCGCCCCCAGCTCTCTGCCCTGTGCTCTTTCCGCTCACCCACACACCCAGCAGCTGGTCTGTCTGCAGCCAGCCTGCCCGCTTGCTGGACACCTCGACAGCCCCACCGCCAGCCACAGGTGCACGCAAGGGACCCATCACAAGCATCTTGCCCTGTGGCCTCCTCGGAAGCGAGTGAGTGGACCACAGAGGTCATTTCCCAGCCATGTGGCCGAGCCCAGCCCCAGGCAGGACCGGGCTCCGGGCAGGAAGCAAGGCTGCTCGGAGGAGCCAGGACAGGGCAGCCAAGCCGACGGCCTACGAGGCCTCCAGACTCCCGACGCGCGGGGTGTTTTTACTCCTGCTGTCACTTATGCATCGGTGTCACTCTTGCTTCATCTTATCTGTTTCCTTCCAGGTCCAGCTTTAGGGGCAGCTGCCAGGCCTTAGGAGCCTTTGCAATGGTTTTGTATTCCTGTAGACACCAGATATAAACAGATTGATATATTTGTGTCCCTCCCCTGCTCCCCCCAGTTCCCAAGCCCGATGCACACTCTACACGCAGGCCACTCTGACCTCTGACCCCGTGTTCCATGTGGCAGGAGGGCCCCGCCCCGGGCCAGGCCCCAGGTCATGGCTGCTGGCTGTCTGTGGCGGAAGTCCTTGGTTGTTTCCTCTCCCCTCCTCCCGGCTCTGACCATTCTGTCCGTCTATCTCGTCTTGTCCTCAGTTTCAAAGCAATGTCATGAAGGGCTTCCTTTCCATGCCTAAAAGGAAACAATATGTTTTTGGAAAGAGGTGGGGTTGGAGAAGGTTCTGGGGCAACTTGGGGCCCTCGGTCTTGGGGCGATCAGAGGATATCTCTGGATTGGCTGGGATCACAGCCAGTTGGGAGCCTCCCAAGCCTGGGTCACATTGGAGAATCTGCCACCCAAGGCAGGCAAGGCCGGGCTGGGATGCGTCGGCCTGCTTTGGTGGAGATGCCAGGGCCTGCAGTGGGCTGAACCGTATTGTTTCCCTTTGAGGCCAGTCCTGGTCCTCGTCCCCATCCATAGCTCATGCTTTTTGATTTGCATCTTTTTTTGCATGGACATGCCGAGTAGTGATAAGCAGGGTTTTCTGTTCTTTTGGGCGTCTCTGGTCAGACTCTTCTCTTTCAGATCCCGTGTCAGAGCATTAGGTTCAGGTGTGTCATTGCTGTGTCCTTTGAGTCCTAAAACCAAGGGCGTGACCAAGGTGTGCAGGGAGATCTAGCCCTGTGAGGAAGCGGCATGATGGCCGCGGGGCAGCAGGTAAGGACACCCTGGTCTCTGTGCCTAGGTCCGTGCAAGACAGCAGCCAGGGCGGCCGGGAGAAGTTGGAGCTTGTCCTGTCGAACCTGCAAGCAGACGTCCTGGAGTTGCTGCTGGAGTTTGTCTACACGGGCTCCCTGGTCATCGACTCGGCCAACGCCAAGACACTGCTGGAGGCGGCCAGCAAGTTCCAGTTCCACACCTTCTGCAAAGTCTGTGTGTCCTTTCTCGGTGAGCCCGGAGGCCATGTGTGTCACTTGTGGGGAGGAGTGCAGATGGGCAGACAACTCCATAAACAGGAAGGACTGAGCAGGGAGGACTGAGCGGGGAGGGCTGAGCGGGGAGGGCTGAGCGGGGAGGACTGAGCGGGGAGGGCTATGTGTGCACACCCGAAGCTCCCTCACATGTGGCTGGGTTTGGCAGGGCTGTTTTAAGATGGTAATTTGGATACACATGCAAAGACTCTCTTTCCCTGGCATGAAATGAAGGGGATTCCGTGTCATTTCTCTGTAGGTGGGAGAGGCGCACTGTGCCCCGCCAGGCCTTGTGGGAATAAATGGTACCATGAGGGCTGTGCACGTGCTCTGCTTGTGGGGAGAGGCCGTGGCCCTGGCCTCACCGCCCTGTTCTCTAGACCCAGAACAAAGCAGCCCAAACTTGCTTTCCCTTTACCTTATTCATACCTGGGCTGCCCCAGATGTCTGCCCAGGCCTAGACATCTGAACTGTCCCTTGAGTACCCATGTCTGCTGCCCAGGATGGGGACTGAGTGTCAGGAGCTCCCGGGGGGTCCCTGAGCCAAACAACATGCTGCCTTTACACTTGATGCTGCCCCGCATGGGCAACGGCAAGGTGAGGGAGGGACAAAGAAGAAAGCCTCCAAAGAACCAGTGGCCTGGGGTATGGAGTGCAGAGAGAAAGCCAGAGCCCAGCCTAGTGATGGGGCAGATCCGTGAGGACAGAGGGGCACCAGGCAGTCTCGAAGTGCTGGGAACCACGGCAGCGATGAGGCTCGCACACAGATAGGCTTCCAAGAACCCAGACACACCTAGGCTGGAAGAACTACTATCATGAAGGGGGAAGAGTGTGAGGTCCTGGGAGGGACAGTATTGGGTAAACAGGGTATGGAGATGGCTCCCACCCTGGATCTAGCGACTAAGCCCAGGAGAGCTGGCCAGATGGACCCCAGAGCCTAGCCGGCCAGATTGGGTGGGGCAGAAGCCTATGCAAGAAGCTGGGAGGTGCACGAGGGGCACTACAGCTGACACAGCTTAACGAAGGAGTCTGGGACCACAGACATGCCTGGCATGGAAGACATACAACATGGAAGATGCTGTAAGCCTCAGTGCTACCCTCAACCTCAGCAACAGTGTGACTCCTGGCCCCAGCCCAGGCCCAGGCTCTGAGCAGGACTCTCACACTCCATGCCTCCCAGTCTCGGTCCTTCTGCCAGGACCTGTGCACACAGAGGGAGGCCCCTGGGAATCAGCATGAGATGGGATAAGGGAGAACCCAGGAGAAGGATCGAAGGCTCCAGACACCCAGGAAGGGGGCCTGCAGGGACTCTGAATGCTGGAGGCAGGGTCCCCAGGATGTGGGTTCAGAGAAGGATCCAGGGTGACAGCAATGGGAACAGGTGGCAACTGCTTCCAGGGCCCTTGGCTCAGTGGTCCTGTGCTCTTGCCCCCAGAGAAGCAGCTGACGGCCAGCAACTGCCTGGGTGTGCTGGCCATGGCCGAGGCCATGCAGTGCAGCGAGCTCTACCACATGGCCAAGGCCTTCGCACTGCAGATCTTCCCCGAAGTGGCCGCCCAGGAGGAGATCCTCAGCATCTCCAAGGATGACTTCATCGCCTACGTCTCTAACGACAGCCTCAACACCAAGGCCGAGGAGCTGGTGTATGAGACGGTCATCAAGTGGATCAAGAAGGACCCCGCGACACGCACACAGGTGGGGCCTGCCCTGCCCCCACCCCTTCTCTCTGGGTTTGGGCTCCCCCTGCGGCAATGGGGTCTGCATCAAGGGTGAAGGAAGTGAACTTTCCTTGTCCTGCTCCCCCTGAGTGGCAGAGAGGAGAAGGAAGGGCAGAGAGATGAGAACCCAGTCACCAAAGGATCCTCAAGGGCTAGCATTCCACCCCAAAGGAGACCCAAGTGGGCCAAGAGCCGCAGCACCTGCACTCTGCAGGGAGAAGTGGGTGCCTGAGCCAGGGGGCTCTGGGGCTCCCAGGAACACGGACCCAGCTGGAGGAGCCCACACCTGCTCCAGTTGTTGAGGGGACGGACAGCCCCTGATGGACCAAATGGAAACCCCTGTACTCAGGAAGGGGGAGAATGTGAGGTCCTGGGGAGACTGTGTTGGGTAAACAGAGGATACAGAGAGGGCTCCTGCCCCAGACCTAGCCACTGAGCCCCAGAGAAAGGGGTCCTCAGATCAGGTGGGAAAGCAGGGTTTCTTTTCAGAGGTAGGAAGTTAGATGGGGCAGCTAATAACAGTGACGGCCACAATTCCCTATGACTCCCAGATCTGTGTCTCGGGCTCAGAACCCTCTCCTGAGCTCCAGACCCCTCTGCTCAGTGGCCTTCTGGGCCTCTCCAGCAGAATGTCCCGCAGATCCATCTAATTCACCAAGCCCAAAGCCTACACTTCTTCCTGTGCTCCTGATTTCAGCCACACCTGGTCCCCAAAACTGAAGCCTAGCTTCTTCCCATGTCTCCCACAGCCATTTGGCTACACAGCGCTCGTTCCTGCCTCCTTCCTCCCCTTTAAGTGAATCGACTTCCCTCTCCCCATCGAGACCTTCCTCCTCTCGCCAGGATTACTGCAGCACCTCCTAAGTGGTTTCCCTGCCTCTGTCTTGCTCCCTCCAAATCCATTTTCCACCCTCCAGCCTGAGCGGTCTCTCTAAAAGCACACTGAACATCTCATCCGTCTGCTCAAACCCCTCGTCAGTTGCCTGATCGACTCCGCAGGGGAAACTGTGCCGTCCTTGTTGAGCATGAGCTGGCCTCCCCAGCCTCTCTCCTCTCACTTCTCCCTGTCTCCCTAAACGCCTCCTCAACAAAATCCTGTTGCATCTCGTAAGAATAAACCCCATACAATTCTCCAGACACACCATTCTCTTTCACTCTCTGACACCTCTACACAGGCTTCGAATGTCCGCCCTCCCCTCCACCTTGTGCCTGAGAAGTCTGCCCATTTTGCATACTCCATCCAGACGCCACTCCCTCTGCAAAACCTCTTACTCCTGCATCCACTACAAACCCTCGCTACACCCTCCTCTTGCCCCCCGTGAATTTTTTGTAGCAGATCCCCTCCCTTTAAACTGTCTACCCCTTGAGGTCAGAGACTGGGTCGCATTGGTCCTTGTACCCCCAGTGATGAGCTTCATGCCTGACCTATGGTGGTCGCCAGTTACTCATGGGATGAAACAAAAGTGGAGTGATGAGCAGAGTTTGTTAGGAGGGGAGATTCAAGTGAGCCTCTGAAACCTCCTCGGTGCAGGGCGACAGTTTGAGGCCATGGGACGTGGGACACCACTGAAACAGTTTTTGGTGCTGGGGAGACACAGGCTTCCACGGCTGGAACTTGGCAAGCTCAACAGTCGCCATCTTCTTGAAGCTTTCGTGGGTCCTCCCACCTGTTCCTGAGTCCTTGCCATACTCACGGCTCTTTAATAATCGTGTCTTCCTCATTTTAACCACCCCGCCCCTACCCACAGTGGTCTGATCTGCAGCGGGGGTCCACGGCCCAGGGTGGAGTGCGAGAATGGGGTGCTGGGGGGATGAACAGGTGCTCCCACTCCTGCAGGGCTGGCTGCTGCCTGCCAGCCTCCCCTCCCCATCCCTGTGCTCCCTGCCCTCCCCTCCACACCTCCAGCTGACGGTACCTCCCTTTACCTCTGTCTAGGCTAGCAGAACATCTACACTCCCAAGCCCGACACAGCCTGGAATTACGCGTTCTTGTGCAGCCACACACCGTTTCTTTCCTTCCAGGAGGTGGCTCTCTCTTGCTAGTCTAAGAAGATTCCATGTCTCCTTTACCCTGCAGTATGCAGCCGAGCTTCTGGCCGTGGTCCGCCTCCCCTTCATCCACCCCAGCTATCTGCTCAATGTGGTTGACAATGAAGAGCTGATCAAGTCATCAGAAGCCTGCCGGGACCTGGTGAACGAGGCCAAACGCTACCATATGCTGCCCCACGCCCGCCAGGAGATGCAGACGCCCAGAACCCGGCCACGCCTCTCCGCAGGTTTGAAGGGGCACGCCCCAAACCTCCCCATAAGCAGTGTCTTAGGCTCAGTGGTCCCAGTGAGGTGCCAGGCACAGATGCCGACAGTCTTCGGGTGTGTCCCAAGGGCGCCCATCCATGTCCCTGCAGGTGTGGCTGAGGTCATCGTCCTGGTTGGGGGCCGTCAGATGGTGGGGATGACCCAGCGCTCGCTGGTGGCCGTCACCTGCTGGAACCCGCAGAACAACAAGTGGTACCCCTTAGCCTCGCTGCCCTTCTACGACCGCGAGTTCTTCAGTGTAGTGAGTGCCGGGGACAACATCTACCTCTCAGGTGAGGCCCCCCGGGGCTGGGGCGGGACCAGGCATGGGGATCCCAAGGAGACTGCTCCCCATGTCAGGGCCGAGGAAGGCTGCAGCCCAGAAGTGTCTACTTTGCAGATGAAGGTTTCCTCTGCCCCTGGGGCTGGGCTTGCTGACCCCAGGCCCCTCCTCACCCTGCCTGCTCTCTCTGCCTCCCACACTGCCTCCAGGTGGGATGGAATCAGGGGTGACGCTGGCTGATGTCTGGTGCTACATGTCCCTGCTGGATAACTGGAACCTCGTCTCCAGAATGACAGTCCCCCGCTGTCGGCACAATAGCCTCGTCTACGATGGGAAGATTTACACCCTCGGGGGACTTGGCGTGGCGGGCAACGTGGACCACGTGGAGAGGTAATGAGGCCATGGTCAGGACAGAGGCATGCTCTATGCTCACCAAGAACTGAAATCACATCACTGTACCTCCTGACACCCACTCAGTGGCGATGGAGCAGAGCCTGGACCATTCATAAGGGCAGTCATCCCAGGCTCTTCAATCATAGCACCGGGGGGCACCAGGGTGTGGGGTACAAGCAGGCGGGAGGACATCTGTGTCACCTTTGCAGTCGCTGAGATGGGAGATGGGGCGCTTCTGTCCCGACAGCCCATTTAGGTGTCAGACAAGCTGGAGGCCCAAGATCCAGTTGCAGAAGGCCTGGGAGGAGCCAGACCCTCCCGGCCAGGCAGTCAGGGAACACCCTGCACATGAGCACCAGCCCAGAGACCACTGGGGTTTCGGGCAAAGCTGGAAGCAATGTTTAAAATGCGGGTCATGCCGGTGGCAGTGCCTCCTTGTCCTGCCAAGCAGGGGTCCTACACCAGGGAGCTCCCTTCCTCCCTCCAGCCACACACACCAGGACATCTGTTCATAATACAGGGAAAGGCCACTGCACACAAACTAAGCAATTTAGGGAGCACATTCTTGCCAACTTTCCAGAAGAAAAAAGCCAAAGGACCACGTGTGTGAACCTGCCCTCTGCTGGGAGTCCCCGGCTGGCTTCCTCCCGAGGCCGTTGTGGAGGGTTAGATACAGGCATGAGAGGTGTGGGCTGAAGCGCGTGCTTCCAGGTGAGAATACAAAATCCTTTTCCCTTGAGCCAGGGAGACTGTTCTTACACAGAACGGACGCCTGGGGGAAGAGCTCAGGAAGCTTCGTCAGGCAGCAGAATGGAAGCTTAGTCCTGCTTTTGGAGAAACTAGTGCCTGGAGGGTAACCCATCAGGCTGACCTGGCCCAAAGCACAACCCAGGGGAGACAGCTAAGATCGCCAGAGCCCTTCCTGCACCTGAGCCCACCACCCCCACCGCCACGTGCCACCAGAAAGCACATCTTCCCGTGGGACATCATGTTGCCTATGAAGCCACACATACCCCTCAATTTGTATTTTTCCCCCTTGGTGGCTAATTGGACACTTGACAAATGTTACAGCAAAGATGGCTTACAGAGTGAGACAGGCTCTGAATGCTCATTGTGGGCTTTTAACTCCCCCAAGTGGAGCCCAGAGACAGCTCAGTAACAACATTTAATTGTCATATTGATCTGGCAATCGTGGGCATTCCTGGGTGATGATGAGGATATTAGCGCTGTTGCTGGACCTGGGTTGGCCCCGGTGCTGGCGGCCTTCAGTGTGACCCACTGCCCAGCTATGCATACCCCAAGCATTCTGGAAGCATCCGCTTCCGATCATTTGTCATCCAATAATAAATACATGAAAAAGGAGACATTTTCTCTGTAGGAGTAAACTGAGCTGGATCCGTCATTCTGTCTTGCTTTTGTCAGCTATTTTTAATCTCCTAAGACACTGATTACTCATTTTGCAAACTTATACTTGTTGATAAATATAGAGATTTGTTCAAGGATCAAATGTACCAACTAAGCAGTGAGACAAGCTCAGCTTTTCTGGGGTCCTGGAGCAGTCTGCAAGGCCCAGGGGTTGCCTGTTAGGGCCTTCCCTGGGGGGTGAGGCCTTACTTCTGGCCGTGAAAGGTCAGCATGGGCACAGTGTGAGCAAGACCACCCCGGGAGCCCCAAGAGATGATGGAGCCATCCAGGACGAAAGGGTGCCCTGAAGGGCCCTGAGCCCTTCCTCAGCCCACCGGACTCTGTCAGCTATCCTTGCAGGGGTAGTGCAGGCTTGAAGACCCCTGGGCAGTGTGCATGCAAGTTGGTTGGAGGGTGCAGGCAAAGGAGCACTCACTGCTTTCCAAGAAGTATAGCTAGACCCCCTTCGGGTGAGTTGCTTTCTGTGGCACACAGTGGCAATGATGAGAATTCAGGGTGACAGGAAGGTCAGGGTAATGGGGATAGACACGAGGGTGCTTTGTTCCCCAGGAAGCACTAATGGTACAAATGGCTATTATATTGATAATGAATGAGATATATGGTGCCTTATAATTATATTACATTACGGTATTACAGAAATAGAGCAAGATTATATAATTATAGATTAAGACAACAGCACAATAGACAAACCTGTATTATATCATTATATAAATAACTGGGTCTAATATTTCATAGCAATATATTGCAGTCGCTGTGGTTACTGGATAAATGATAGCAGAGCGCCTCACTCGGCGGGGTCATTTGCATGTCATTAGCATATCCTTCTCAAGCAGGAAGCTGACAGATTGAGCTGACGGGAGGGCTCATGGCTTGGCAATCAGCCACCTGGAATAACAAGCTCTCAGGAAATTCACATTTGGTGCAATGTGCCATCATACTGAAAGACTGAGGACTAACAGCCACATAATCTTCCACTGTCTCCCAGCTCCTTCTGCAGGAGCTCTTTGGAGCCCTGCCATATTGGCTTAAAAAGCAGATATCTGAACTTCTGACACTGTCCAAAAAGACACTTACTCCATTGCATATAAGCCACATATCATTCGTCTGGGGCTTAATTGAATCTGCCCCACTGCTGCCCTTTGAGACATTCCAGCCTCTTCTCAAATCCAAGTACAGAACTGGACGTCATATCACCCTCGCTTGGACGCAGACGCACGGGCTCTGGGAGGCCAGCTTCCCGGGGCTCTGGGCTGTGACCGAGGCTCACAGAAAGAAAGCAGGCCCCGTGTGCCTCCCAGGAAAGATGTGCTGGGGACAGACCCAACCCTGGTGGCACAGCACGCCATGCCCAGGCCTCGAGTTGCATCCAGGCACTCACCGAACAGTGAGCAGCGTGGTGGGTGGTAGATGTGTCCCCCGCTGGGAGGGCCTAAGTATGGAGGCAACTGGAGTTGGGAGAGCAGCCCCCAAGGAACCCAACAGAAACAGTGAGGACCAATATTCCAGCTTCCCCGTGAAGTAAGACCTCAAACCTCCCAGTGACCTGGCCAGGCTGCTGAACCCCAAGTCTGCTTTTCCCAGCAGCTGCCTCCTGTTGTCCTTTCTCCCATCTTGTCTGGAACTCATGTTGTCATTTCATCCTCTTCCTCTGCTGCTTTGTCCTGCACCCCACATCAGCAGATCTGTTCAATCCAACCGTTTGCATTCTTGGCGCCCAGCCTTGGGGGCTGAATGGTGATGGAGGAAATCCCACTCCACAACACACTGGCCCCACCACGCGGGAAGGGAAGGCCCCCATCTGCTACCAGCTCCTTCACGCTACAAGGCAGCCTTTCTGGGTTTCCTTCTTTAGCACTTTCTCCCACTCTCAAGAGCAGTTATTTCTTGTCTTGACCTCTCTCCTCAGAGAGCTGACCCTACAGACTCCCCCACTACTTTGGTCAACCCTGACTCCTGCTTCACAAAGAAAATGGAGCCATCAGTCAAGAACTTGCTCACCTTCCTGTGGTCACTCCTGCAAATACAGCTACACTCGTGCCATCTTTGACTTCCTTTCTCCTGTGCAAATGGACTCCACATTCCCTCCACACTTTGGATTCCATTTGCATCCACCTCCTGAAAGCTTCCATCATCAGCTCTCCCCTCTCTTTCATATACACTTAATCTTTCATTATCCAGTTGGACTTCTTCCTATTTTAGCACGTACATACACACAAGTAAACATTCCCCTTAAAAGTTAAAACTGTTTTTCACTGGCTCGTGAGATCTGAATGTTAAAATTACAGGAACTCTGAGCCAGTTGTTAACCACAAAAATTTAACAATTTCTAATTATTAAAAATTATGTACACAATATTAAAAACAAAGGTAATTCATACTCACAATTCATCACTTCCTAATTTTTTACTACATTTTACTGCTCTCTTGGGCCTTGAGGTTTATATATGCCCATTGCACCTCTCCAGGGAGGAGATTCCAGAGAATGGTGGCCACAGCACATCTCTTTCCAACTCCATGTTCAGCAACATCCCTATGGTAGCTTGAAATCAACCAAGTGGGAGGAGTGACATCACAGAAACCAGCAAATGCTGCAAACCATGACGTTTTCCCTAGAGAGCTGGCTGTTAAACATTCATCAGCATTCCATTGACCCCTCTCAGCTCCGGATTCTTTTCTAGGTCCTACCTTCTGTGCCTCTTCACAGCTAAGTTTCTTCCAAAAGAAGTCTACACCCACGGTCTCCACTGACACAAATGGCTTCTGCACCTCTTGTTCCAGTTGAAGTGCCCTTGACTACAGAGCAGTGGCCTGCTGGAGATTCTATCCTCCATCCTTGAAGCCCTCGCCTTTGGGGGCATAGCCACTCACTCGCTGTTGGGACCTTGGCTGCCCTCCGAGGATACCTCTCAGCTCCCCTCTTAAAGGCTACATTTCCCCAGTTTGTCCTCAGCCCCCACGCACTTCATATCTCCCCAGCGCACTCCTGAGCTTCCATTTCCAGCTTTGTGCCAGAGATCCCACAGCTGAATATTTAATCCACACCCAAATATCTGACTGTCTGCTGCACGTCCCCAGTCTGTTGCCCACAAATACTGTAAATTTCCTGTGAAAAAAACTGAAATCACCCTCCTCCCTCAACCTCCCCATCCCACCAGTAGTGTCACCATCCACCAGTCTCCCAAGCCAGACCCTGAACCATTCTTGGCAACTGTCTCCGTTAGCACCAGCATCTCACCAATGAGCGGCCACACCCATTCGCCTCTCCTTCTGTTCCTGTGTCCTCATACTCTTGTCATCCCTTGGTCCCAGCCACTGTCGCATCTCACCAAATTTCTTGTGCAGATTAGTCTAACTAGTCTCCCTGCTTCTGACCTCCTCACTCCAGGACATACTCCACCCTGCAGACACAGTGATCTCTCTAGAGGCCAAATTTGATCACATTATTTCCCTGCTTAAAACCTTCAGGACAGCCAGGCACTGTGGCTCACATCTGTAATCCCAGCACTTTAGGAGGCCAAGGTGGGAGGATTGCTTAAGCTCAAGGGTTCAAGACCAGCCTGGGCAACATAGGGAGACCTCATCTCTATGAAAAATCAAAAAAATTAGCCAGGCATGATGCTGCACACCTGTAGTCCCAGCTACTCAGGAGGCTGAGGTGGGAGAATTGCTTAAGACCAGAAGATCAAGGCTGCAGTGAGCTGTGACCATGCTGCTGCATTCTAGCCTGGGCGACAGAGCAAGACCCTGTCTCAAACAAACAAACCTTCACCCACTGCACTCTAGATAAAGCCCAACTCCCTTAGCTTTACACACATGGCCATTTTGTTTTTGTTTTTGTTTTTTTGAGACAGAGTTTTGCTCTTGTTGCCCAGGCTGGAGTGTAATGGCGCAACCTTGGTTCACCGCAGCCTCTGCCTCCCAGGTTTCGGCAGTTCTCCTGCCTCAGCCTCTGGAGTAGCTGGGATTACAGGCATGTGCCACCACGCCCAGCTAATTTTTTTTTTATTTTTCTTTTTTTTTGGATTTTTAGTAGAGACGGTGTTTCTCCATGTTGGTCAGGCTGGTCTCAAACTCTCGACTCAACTCAGGTGATCAAACTCAGGTGATCCACCCACCTCGGCCTCTCAAAGTGCTGGGATTACAGGCATGAGCCACCGCACCTGGCCCTTTTTAACTTTTTAACTAACCCCCACTTCTAACTTTTAACTTTTTAACTAACCCCTGGCCCTTTTTAACTAACCCCCACTTCCAGCCATTCCATACTATGGAAGCACCTTGACTGACGATGGGGTTATTTCCTGATAAACTCATTAAAAGTTGAAAATATTCTAAATCAAAAATACATCTAATACACCTGCCCTACTGAACATCATAGTTTAGCCAGCTTACCTTAAACATGCTCTGAACACTTACATTAGCCTACAGCTGGGCAAGAGCATCTAACACAAAGCCTATTTTATAATAAGATGTCAAATATCTCATGGATTTTATTGAACACTGCACATTACATCAAAATTGCAATCGTTTTGCACCATCATAAAGTTGAAAAATCGTAAGTCGGGGACTGTCTGTACTCTAAATTCTCCCAAAATGCCACGTTTGCCTACTGCTCTCCCTTCACCTGTAATGCTTTCCCTGTGCCCGTTCAGCCCTGCTTCCCATCCACCTAGCTAGTAGCTTATTCACCCTTCAAGGCCCAGCCTGGTTATCGGCACCTCTAGGAAGCTAATATGACCTATTGGAGCTGCTGGGTGCTCCCTGCCATGTGCACCTTGGGTTTCTCGCCTTCAGACCACTCAGCATCCTGCATGTAATTGTTCTTTGTGTGTTTTATTTGGCTTGCCTTCTTCATGAGGCCATAAGCGCCTTGAGGGCAGGAATGGTACTTCATCCAGCACGTTTCTCCAGTTTCCAGCCCAGGGCCTAGCTATAAAGCACATGCTCAGTGCAGCATTGCCAAATGCAAGGGCAGGATTGAGCTGGATAGAGAGGAGGGGAGCACTGTGTGAGCAAAGGGATGGAGACAGGAATTCTGCAGAGGCTGCCACAGGCAGAAAGAGCCCACTGATGTTCCAGAGGAAGGCTGAGAGGGCTAATTTGGACCAGACCCTACAAGGCCTTGAGTGTCTCATCGCAGTACCTCCCATCGCTGTGTGATCTCAGGCTATGCTGGCCATGCTGAGGGCAAGGAGCAAATGGTAGTCTGCTGCCCTTGCTTGTGACCTCTGCCCCACGCAAGGTCCATCTTGACCCTGGGCTCTTTTTCTCCTCTCCTGCAGGTATGACACCATCACAAACCAATGGGAGGCCGTGGCCCCTCTGCCCAAGGCAGTGCACTCTGCTGCAGCCACAGTGTGTGGTGGCAAGATCTACGTGTTTGGTGGGGTGAATGAGGCAGGCCGAGCTGCTGGTGTCCTCCAGTCTTACGTTCCTCAGACCAACACGTGGAGCTTCATCGAGTCCCCAATGATTGGTGAGAACCAGTGGTGTCCTCAGCCCAGGGCCAGGGTCGCACCCCTGCCTCGCTGATTTGTTCAGTATCCATGCCCAGAAGTCAGGCTAAGCCCAACAGCTCTGCAGACCCAGATCTAGAGGGTGGCAGGAGTTGCTGAGCCCCCAGTTCAGGTGTCTGGAGAAGGGCAAGTGAGTCAAGGCTCCAGGTTCCCCTGGGCCCCAGACCTGTCTCCAGGCCAGTCAGTCACTTGTTGGAAGTCTTTCCAGCTTCCTTCCCTGGAGGGTCTGCTGGGAAAGAAAAGGAGAGGGAAGTCCGAGACAAGATGCCGTGACCTGCCTGCTCTGCTCTCCTCACAGACAACAAGTATGCCCCCGCTGTCACACTCAATGGCTTCGTTTTCATCCTGGGCGGGGCTTATGCCAGAGCCACCACCATCTACGACCCTGAGAAAGGAAACATTAAGGCGGGCCCAAACATGAACCACTCTCGCCAGTTCTGCAGGTGAGGGGCTGTGGCACCTTGGTTAGGGCTGGGACGGAGGAGCGGGAGGAGGAGGGGTGTGACCACAATGATTTCCCACCATTCAGTGACCATAATGATTCCCAGGCCCAGAGCAGTGGCCCTCCCCATCCAACCACAGGAGTGGGCATTAGCCCAGACCAGTAGGGTGGAGCACCCAGAGCAGCCCACAGCAGCCTCTGGCCCAGGAGCCTATCCCCAGGGCTCCAGCTGACCCCAGCTCCAGCAGAAAGGAACTATTTCCTGAAGGCATCAAGGCTACCCTGTTCTCAGTGAGAGGTGAGGTCTGCTTCCCCCAGGACCACCTGCCCCATCACAGACGGGAGGCAGTGCCAGGCCAGAGCAGTGCCAGGCCAGTGTGATGCCCTACAGGAACAAGTGATTTCTTGGGGGAATGCTCTGACAGCATGAATGACAGCATGAATGATCCTGATGGCCTTGGGAGCTGTGCTTGGGGCTCAGAGTCCCAAAGGCTGACTGGGTAAAAGCACACACAAACCTGCCCCTGCAGGCAGAGAAGGTAGAGGGCCAAGTGTGGCTCGGTCCCCAGGCTTCCTGGCCCTGTGGCAATGAGACACCAGTCCCTGCTCTTCCAACCCCATCCTTTCCTGGACTAAGAGGAACAAGGAATAAGAAGGGGCCCCAAGGCCGGGCACAGTGGCTCACGTCTATAATCCCAGCACTTTGGGAGGCCGAGGTGGGTGGATAACTTGAGATCAGGAGTTCGAGACCAGCCTGGCCAACATGGTAAAACCCCGACTCTACTAAAAATACAAAAATTTGCCAAGCGTGGTGGTGTGTGCCTGTAATCCCAGCTACTTAGGAGGCTGAGGCAGGAGAATCGCTTGAACCCAGGAGGCGGAGGTTGCAGTGAGCCGAGATCATGCCACAGCACTCCAGCCTGGGTGACAGAACGAGACTCCGTCTAAAAAAAGAAAAAGGGGGGCCTCAGAAACCCCATTGTCAGGACTCCCATAGCAGATGCTTCCTGAAGATATCTTGTGCCTGTGCAGAGGTAACTGCAGAATCTTCAGTGTGGGAATAGCATGAAGTACTTACTGAGTGCCCATTGTCTGTGTAGCATAGCTAGAAAAGATACAACCTACTAGCACGTCAGTGACCTTGGACACATCCCTTCCCCTCTCTGGGGAAGTTCTGTCTGTAAAACAGGCGGTTGGACCAGACAACTGCTAAGCTCCTGTTGGACTGAGATTTTACAATTCCTGAGCCATACTTCCATGTCACATACCCTAATGGTGGCAGTGTGCAGAGCACAGTCTGACTGCCCTGTCCACTGATGCAGACAACTGGAGCATTACGCTTCACTTGGGAGGATGCCCGCACCTCCTCTGAGACTAGAAATGAATGGGAAACGGCCAGGTATGGTGGCTCATGCCTGTAATCCCAGCACTTTGGGAGGCTGAGGTGGACGATTCACAAGGTCAGGAGTTTGAGACCAGCCTGGCCAACATGGTGAAACCCCATCTCTAATAACAATACAAAAATTAGCTGGGGTGGTGACACATGCCTGTAATCCCAGCTACTTGGGAGGCTAAGGCAGGAGAATCGCTTGAACCCAGGAGGTGGAGGTTGCAGTGAGATTGCACCATTGCACTCCAGCCTGAGCAACAAGAGCGAAACTCCATATTAAAAAAAAAAAAAAAACAGTGGCTGGGTGTGGTGGCTCATGCCTGTAATCCCAGCACTTTGGGAGGCCGAGGTGGATGGATCACAAGGTCAGGAGTTCAAGACCAGCCTGACCAACATGGTGAAACCCCGTCTCTACTAAAAATACAAAAATTAGCCAGGTGTGGTGGCAGTCACCTGTAATCCCAGCTACTCAGGAGGCTGAGGCAGGAGAATTGCTTGAACCCGGCAGGCAGAGGTTGTAGTGAGCCAAGATCACACCACTACACTCCAGCCTGAGTGACAGAGCATGACTCCATGTCAAAAAAAAAAAAAAATGGGAAAGACTTAATGGCAAATGGGAGAGTTAAGCTAGGTCTTGCAAGAGAATCAGGGAATAGGTGCACCACAGAAGGAAAATATGAGGGCCCCAGATGGCATGAAACTAAGGGAGAGAAGACTAGAAGCTCCAGGGTCTGGTAAGAAGTCCCTCTTTAAGACATTTCAGAAACGGGTGGAGCCTTTGAAAAGGTATGTGTCCAATGTCAGGGAATAGCCAAGAAGAAATGGCCATTAGCTAAAAGAGAGTCAGGGCCAGTAACAAGATGTGGATGTCAGTGCAAAGAGGTAGCTGAAATGCATTAAGGAAGTCAGTGCAGAGAGGGGCCAGATGCTGAGCCCTCATGATGAAACTGACTGAGAAAACAGGAGCAAGCCAGTGAGTGTCACACAGGGAAGGGGTCCAGGCACAACCATCGGTCACCCTGCAGAGCATGCTCGGCCCTTGCAATCCTGGGTGGACAGCAGCATCAGGTCACACAGGAGCACCTTGGCAGGTGGAGCTCCCAGTCAAGTGGCTGACGTTCAATTCCAGCTGAGCTCCTTATTATTCTCTCCCGTCATTCTTGTGAGTCATGTTCCCAATTTGATTTGAGCAGTAGGAAGGCTGCGTGTGCCACACAAAAGAGACTCCAGAAAGCCTCAGTGACCTGAGCTGAGTGCCTGCACAGAGATCTTTCCTCTCCCAGCCATGGTTAGTCACTCTGGCGGGGCAGGGAGGGAGCGCCTTCTGCCGCTCGCAGGGTGGCATAGCACAGCTTCCTGACTGGCCCTAAAGGACAGGTGTTTTTCATGTCAGCCCGGGTCAGAGGGCAAAGAAGGGCAGCAAGATCCCAGATGACTTTTGCAAAAGGCACAGGCAACCTACAACAGGACACGATGTTGAGAACCTATCTCCAGGGCCAAGTTGGAAGTGAAATGCCTAACTCTGTCCTTGCTTTCCCCCAACAGTGCCGTGGTGCTTGATGGCAAGATTTATGCAACTGGAGGCATTGTCAGCAGTGAGGGGCCCGCACTGGGCAACATGGAGGCCTATGAGCCCACAACCAACACATGGACCCTCCTCCCCCACATGCCCTGCCCTGTCTTCAGACACGGCTGCGTCGTGATAAAGAAATATATTCAAAGCGGCTGACATCAGCAGAAAGCCCATGATAAGACTGTGGACAAGTCTGGTGAGGCAAGTGCCACGCAATGATAATTTTCCAGCGACACCAACAAGAGGCCAACAAAACACAATCAAGGAACTCACTGCGCTCAACATGTTGAATATTCTCTACATTGAATGTAGAAAATCATCCTCACCTTTGGGTGAAACGGAGGCACCATGCATGGAGCCGCAGGAACCACAATCCCACTGTGGGGCTGGCTGCCTCCTGACCAGGCGCCCGCCCTGAACAGGGGCACCCGCTCTGCCAGGTGCAATAGAGTTTCACATATTTTTCAACTGGGAGAGAGAAGCCGTCTTTTCCTTCCTGCAGAGCAAGCTTGATCCCTAAACAACCATAGATCAGTTATCTTATGACGACATTAGGCATCAGGCTCTCTTGGAATAAGATCAAAGTGTCCTTATCACTTTGATTCCTACTTTTGTTTTTTAACCAATCTACACTTTCAGTGGCCGACAGAAAACAAGGGACAATACTGTGCATCACAAGGCCTAGGAGGCTGCTGGTCCCCACTGGGGCCGAAGAGAAGCCCAGCTGCCCACGCTGAGCCAGGGGTGGCAGCCGTGGGAGAGCCGGGGAGCGAGGACAGCGGTCTGTCCTTCACAGGTTTTTCTACTGTGTTTTTGCTGGAGAAGGACAAAGTGATTGCGCTAGCTTTCTCTTACCCAGTATGAATTATTTAGATTTCTGAGGCATTTTCTTGATAAACAAAAGGCTATTTTTAAGTACTGAGAGGAGAAGCAGGCCACAAGAGGGATAATGTTGTGGGAATTCCCAAAGCTCTTTGTAGGTAGTGCCAGAGGGGGGCTTTTGCTCTCATTTTTCTATGTGCAGAATAGAGGATCTCTCCTGGGGTGGGCAATGCCCCCATTTTATTTTTAGAAAAAGTAACTCCCAGACAGCCCCATAAAAGCTGTGCCCAAGGAAGAAGAGTCTGCTCTAGAAGGAGCCCGGTTCTGGCTCAGGACACCGGCCCAGCTCCCTCCATGAGGTCAAGCTGAGGACCCAGGCCAGTGGGAAGGGAAGGAGGGAGAATAAGCATCTATAAAGCACAGGAGACTATTTTTGATATTCATAGCTATATATTAAGGCACCTGCCGCAAGAGCTCTCAGGATGGGGACAGCCTTCTTAGTGGAGCCATGGCAGCAAGGCCTGAGGGCATGAGCAGAACCACTCTTCTTGTCACATATGAACCTGAGAAAAGGGAAGCCAGGAGGGAGGTCACACCGTGGCTCAAAAGGGAAAGGCCTTCCCGCTAGTCCTTAGCCCCTCAAACCTCACACGGTCAACAGTTTCCATTCCAGGGCAGGAAGAATGCTGCCGCCACCACCGCCACCACTGCGCTGTTGAGTTGAAGTTGGTACCAAATACACATTTACCACTTTTATATCTGGGAAGTCAACTTGCCATCGTTTCATGATAACAACCATTTATAAGAGAAAAAGACAGGACATGCTTTCCATCTTTTAGTATTTGATGACACAAAATTCCAGTTCTAATGCTGGGCATCAACTTCTAGCACTACGAGTGTGGCTCCCACTTGGACAAGATACCGAGCTTCGTTATGCAGTTTTTAATATTATTTATTATTTTAAAAAGTAATAAGCACAAAACTACATACATTGTATGTCATTTAAAGTATTTATGTCAAACAGGGTGCAAGTGTGAACCCAAGGACTGGAGCACAAATTCCTAACTGCCTGGGGCAGGGCTAATGTTAGCATTGGTGTGCGTCTGCCTCCAAAGGAGGTTCTAGTGGTCAGCGAGACTCAACACAGATGACATTGAAATTCCGTTTCTCTCCTCATCTATCACACTGGAGCAAAACTGGCTATTTCTGTGAATGATATAAAACAGGGTTCTCTGTAATGGTATTGTACATAGTATATGTTTATTGTTAAGTTCTTGTTATATTATAATAAATATATTTATAGATCTAGACTTGGAAGCCAGCGTAATCTTTGTGTGCCATCGTCCTGCCACAGGGATGCAAAACCTGTTCTACCCCTCATATATCAGCTGTACGGGTTCTCTTATAGACTTTGGTGCAGATCTTGATGATTAGAAAGGATAGGACTCCATATTGAGGGAAGGTTTAGAGTTGAAAAGCCAAGAAGAAAAGACAATTGAAGGTCAAAGTTGAAAGGGACTTGCAAACACGCTGACACTGACTCTGAGGCTCTTTCATTGAAGTGCTCTTCTTATTACACCTGTGCAACTGAAAGCTTCAAAACTGTTAGCTTCCCACTGGTATCACTCCTGTGCTGGGGACCGACTTAGAGCCACATGGCAATTCCAGCTCATGAGCCTAAGAAGAGACGCAACACACTTTCTCTAGGAAGAGGAATACAGGGTGATTTCTTTTCTTTTCTTTTTTTTTTTTTGAGATGGAGTTTCACTCTTGTTGCCCAAGCTGGAGTGCAATGGCGCAATCTCAGGCTCACCACAACCTCTGCCTCCCAGGTTCAAGCGATTCTCCTGCCTCAGCTTTCTGAGTAGCTGGGATTACAAGCCTGTGCCACCACACCCGGCTAATTTTGTATTTTTAGTAGAGACGGGTTTCTCCATGTTGGTCAGGGTGGTCTCAAACTCCCAACCTCAGGTGATCCGCCCGCCTCGGCCTCCCAAAGTGCTGGGCTTACAGGCATGAGCCACTGCATCCAGCCAGGGTGATTTCCATCCTATCCTAAAATCCAGTCAGGGGGCCTCACTGCCTTCTTCAGTCATGGCTGGGGCTGCTCTCTAGGCTGCTGTATAGACCTGTCTTGCTATGCTAAGGACTCCATGCCAGGCTCCCCAGGAAGAAAAGGTAGAGCACCAGATGGGAGTGCCTATCCTCTGGCAAGGAAAGAAGTTTAGATTTCACAGATTCACAGAAGGCAGATTGGCCAGCTTTGTCATCCCTGTGAAGAGCCTCACACCATTAATCCACAAATCTCACCAAGACTAAGGGTCTCCTTGCCAAAAAAAAAAAAAAAAATCGGAAGGCAGTGGTCAGGGTAGGTGAGAGAGGGAGATGTTGAGAGAACTTGGCCGAGGCTTTATGATGAGTGGACCATACTCTCGTCAAATAAATATTTGCAGTGATACCTTCAGTCCTAAAGGATGGAAATGTCTAGAGGATGCCAGTCATGAAGAGCTGAAATTATAACTTGAGACAAAAATCAAGCAATTGTCCTGTTAACTCCTTTCCTGTCTACCTCATTTCCCTAAATCAAGAGAAACATGTTCTCTGAGTCTATGAAGAGTCTGTGTATTTCAGACTTAACTCAGGGACGGGGGGTGGGTGAATAAACTGCATTTTGCCATAAAAGCCATGTATGTCCACTATATCAGGAGTCTGTGAGAAAAGGGGAGGGTCCAGGTGCAACCATCAGAGCTGACATGGATAGTGAAAAAGTTCACTGTGGTGGCTACAAACAGGACATGGTTCACATTATGCATGTGTATGATTTTTTTAAAACCCATAGCCAAAGTAAGAAGAGAACAGTCAAGAAAAATATTTGCAGTCTATATGACAAAGGATTTGTATCTTTATTAAAGAACCCATGTAATTCAATAAGAAAAGGCTAAGTGATTCCAACAGTTGAAGAGAATAGGTCTTAAACGGACCTAACAAAGAAGAAACGTTGCCAGTAAACATACAACAAAAAAGCTCAACAAGGGTAGTTGTTAAATATGAAAATCATAACAATGAGGTAGTAACATCTTTTAGCTACTAGATTAGCTCCCCAAACCTCAGACAAATGAGGGGGAGAGAGACTCCAAGTGCTCATGAGCTGTGAACCCCGTGAGCAGTGAAGGGTTCTGTCAACCAAAACAGCACTTTTAGAGAGCAGTGAGGCAGGGGCCAGGTATCAGGAGCCACAGGAGCATTCACACCTGACCTGGTGAATCCACTCTGAGCATCCATGAGGAAATCATAAAACTATGAGAAAAGTCATACACAGCTGCCCTCCGTATCCACAGGTTTCCCATCCAGATTCAACCAACCATGCATGGAAAAACTTGGGGGGCAAAAAACCAATACAGACTAATACAAATGAATAAACAGTATAGTGTAACAACCAACTACACTGCCTTTACGTTGTATTAGGTATTATAAGTAATCTAGAGATGATTTAACGTACACTGGAGGATGTGCAGAGGTTATATGCAAATACTACCCCATTTAATATCAGGGACTTGAGCATCCAGGGTTTTGGTATCCCTGGGGGTCCAGGAACCAATCCCCTGTGGATGCTGAGGGATAACCATCACAATAACTTCCTCTCATTTACTGACACTAACAACATGCCCGACACTGTGCTAAGCACTGGCAGCGTGAAGTGCTGTGTCCGTGAGACAGGTAATACTAAAGACATGCCACCATATGGAAAACACTTAGAAAAGGGAAAACAATGTATATTTTTATATGATTGTGGGTATGTGATATATGTATATAAAGATATATAAGATACACATCTAAAGATAGGTAAGATATGTATATTTTTAATGACCAGATTTGCAGTCAGAAAAAAAAACTATTAGTTGTATTCATGGAATTGTGGGCAATTTTTCTTCTTTCTCGTCCAGAATTTCTATAATGACATTATTTTTATTATAAAGACATATATTTAAAAAAATGGGTAGTGAGGGACAGAGAGTAATCTTTCCCCAGAATTTATTTTCTTTCTTTCTTTTTTTTTTTTTTTTTTTTTTTGGAGACAGAGTCTCACTCTGTCGCCCAAGCTGGAGTGCAATGGCATGATCTTGGCTCATTGCAACCTCCGCCTCCCGGGTTCAAGCGATTCTCCTGCCTCAGCCTCCCACGTTTACAAGCCCCTGCCACCACGTCCGGCTAATTTTTGTATTTTTAGTAGAGATGGGGGTTTTACCATGTTGGCCAGACTGGTCTTGAACTCCTGACCTCAGGTGATTCACCCACCTCACAATCCCAAAATTCTGGGATTACAGGAGTGAGCCACTGCGTCTGGCCCTTTCCCCAGAATTTCAGTCTGAGATTCTCTTTTGTGAAGATCATCTCCTATTTTGGGTACCACAAGCAATGGAGAAGTTGGAGAGGGTTCACTATCAAGTAGCAAAAAGAATTACAAATAAAAAATATGCTGCCATGTATTCGTGCTAAAACTCTGGAATGGGTTATTAAGATCCCTGTACGTCTCCTCTAATTGAACCTTAATGTATGTATATAACATAATTACACACATTAACTCATTCTATCCTCTCAACTACCCTAAAAGGCATAGGGCCTCTTCACCCTTTAAGAAGAGGAAACAGTCTCAGAAAAGTGGCTTGCCCGGTTATAGTTAGGCCGTGCCCCAAGTGCTCTATGTACACTGTTGAGTTTCATGCTCATTACAGTCTTGCACAGGATGGTCATCCCCATTGCAGGCATGAGGCCGCGGAGCCCTGAGGCCTTAAGCAGAGAGCAGGTTTACAGCATCTCAGCCTTCAAACCCAGCTCAGTGAGACTCCAGGAGCTCACATTACACAGCCCCTCCAAATCTGCCTGGAGTTTTTAAGGCACAATCCTCTTCCCCAAGCTACCTCAAAAATCCGTAATAAGAAAACAGAGAACTCTGTGAATGGGATAGACATTCAGCTCTGTTAAAAAGTCCTCTTTGTAAGTGCTTTTAAAAACACCTGGTAAGAGTCTCAGCCACATAATGAAGGCTTTGGCTTTAAACAGAAAACCTGGGACTGAGGTAAGGAAAGAGTCCACTCACTGAGATGTCAGACCATCCACTGCCGCCTCATTAGAAACTCCTGCTGTGAGCCTGCACTGTGTGATGGACTCTCAAGGAGTTCCTGACATTCTTGTGGAACCACAACCCCGGGCTGGGAGAGCAGAGGAGAGGAGAGAACAGCGTGACCACAGCAGCCTTGGTCCCAAAGGGAATATCATGACTTTGGCATCCAAGGATACAGAAAGTTTTCCCAGCTGGGTCAAGGAGCTGAATAACATAAGGACTCAACTCCAAGAAGCCTGCTGTTTTCATACAATGGTAAAAAGAATGAGATGTGCTGTTGGGAGGAGACACAGAGGAATCCCATGGATCTCTTTACAAAAAAAAAAATAAGACTCCAAGAATGTGTGTTTACCATCCAAACTTGCCATGCATATGCTCTGCTGCCCACTCTGGAACATATGCAGGTCATTTGGGTGTGTTTCCTCCTAGAAAATGAGCACAGCCTTTGAGTGGCTCATACTAGGTCGAAAAGACTGCCTTTTCCACCTCCCACTGTGGGCCGCCTCACCCTGGTACGCAGCGCCAGCCAGATTACCCCAACTCCATTGGCGACAGCACATGAAAAAGTATAAGCAAGTGTGCTGCTGTAGCCAGCCCTGCAGTCTACAGATGACTGAAGAAGTATTAGGTTTGTGCACAAGTAGTGGCAGTTTTTGCCATAAGAAGTTTTAGTTAAAGGGTTTTCATTCACTCTGTGTACGGAATTCCTTCATTCTCGGTGAAGCTGGCCACTGCTCAAATGCAAACCTGGGCACCAGAGGACCCATGAGCACTGTCTCCTTAGGGTGTTAGCCCTGGGACTTTACATTCCTGTGAGTATAAATCAGTCACTGATGCTCTTCAAGTCACCCCCTAAATTTTCCAGTCCCTTTCTATCACCACTGCCTTATTTTTAAACCCTTATCACTTCTTGCCCTAATTGTTGCTATAACCCCTTTTTTATGGATTTTTTTTAAGTAATAGCTTTATTGACATATAATTCACATACCATACACTTCACCCTTTTAAAGTGATTTTTCAGTATATTCACTAATTGAGCAACAATAACCACTAATTGCAGAATACTTTCATAACCCCAAAAAGAAACCTGTACCCATTAGCATACTCCCCATTCTCCCTCACCCCTAGCCCTGAACAACCACTAATTTACTTTCTGTCTCTGTGGATTGCCCACTGCAAATGTTTCATAAAAATGGAATCATACAATACTTGGCCTTGTGTTTCTGGCTTCTTTCACTTAACAAAGTGTTCTCAAGGTTCATCCATGCTGGAACATATGTCAGCATTTCATTCTTTTATGGCTCCATACTATTCCACTATACAGATACACACAATGGATATATACAAAAATGAATACATTTTGTTTATCCATTCATCAGTTATTGAACATTTGGGTTATTTCTACATTTTGGGTATTATTAATAATGCTGCTACAAACAGTGATATACAAAGTTTTGAGATTAAATAAATTTGGGAAATGCTGCGTTTATCAAGGTTAAATAGGTTTTTTTACTGCAGATTTCTCAGAATCAAAAACAGACTAACAGTCACTCTAACTTTACTAAAGATACAAAAGGCAGAGTTTTCCCAATGTATCTGGCCATTATCCCCAACCCCAAGTTTTCTTCTCTTCTAAATTATGACACAAGCTCAAATAATCATGGAATTCTGAGGTCAACACATTCTGCCCTCATTCCTGAAAGAAGCAAAACAGAAAGTAATTGTAATCTTGTGAAGACTCAGAAGCAAATTCTAATTTAGAATTCTCAAAATATTTCTTAAGAAAAATTGATAGAGGGTACAGGCACAGTGGCTCACACCTATAATCCCAGCACTTTGGGAGGTCAAGGCAGGTGAATCACTTGAGGTCAGGAGTTCAAGACCAGCTTGGCCAACATGGTGAAACCCTGTCTCTACTAAAAATGCAAAAATTAGCCAGGCGTGGTGGTACATGCTTGTAATCCCAGCTACTCAGGAGGCTGAGGCAGGAGAATCACTTAAACCCAGGAGGCGGAGGCTACAGTGAGCCAAGATTGTACCACTGCACTCCAGCCTGAGTGACAGAGCAAGACTCTGTCTCAAAAATGTTTCATAGGAATCATCTGTCCAGAAGACTTCAGTCTCTCTCTACTCATACTGTAATATTTTTAATTGAAAAAATTCCAATACATACACCTACAATAACTACTCTACATATAAACTAAAACACCCAACCCACATATCCAATGACAGCTGCAAAAGTGTGACCCGACAATTTCTGGAAAAGGCTCTTAGATATTTTATATTTTGTTAATTTTGAACAACATGACAATCTTTTTAAGTCACCTGCAGCAAAGAATAGAGAAATCAGTCATTTGTCCCACCTATATTTAAGCATTGAAAACTTTCACGTTAACTCCAGTATTATCATTAAAATATCATATTAAAGGCCAGGCATGGTGGCTTACGCCTGTAATCCCAGCACTTTGGGAGGCCAAGGTGGGCATATCACAAGGTCAGGAGATCGAGACCGTCCTGGTTGACATGGTGAAACCCCATCTCGACTAAAAATACAAAAAATTAGCCCGGCGTGGTGGTGGGTGTCTGTAGTCCCAGATACTCAAGAGGCTGAGGCAGAAGAATGGCGTGAACCCAGAGGGGAGAGCTTGCAGTGAGCCGAGATCACGCCAGTGCACTCCAGCCTAGGTGACAGAGCAAGACTTTGTCTCAAAAAAAAAAAAAAAAAAAAAATTAAAGCATAAAAATTTTTTTAATATTTGTATTTAGATTAACATTGGTATTAATAGACAGCCAAAGTCGCATCCAATTCTAGCCATAAAATCTTGAGAACGTAGGGTTGATTTTCTGTTTCTGTGGTTAAACACTGAAGTTCAAACAATGTGGAAATTAGTGTAAAGAAACATTCCAAAGATCTGTAACTGATTTTTTACAGTGTGATAGGCAATTACTCCTTTCTTTGCTCCATTTTAAACATAATCTGTTAAATTTCTTTATTAAAGTATGATAAACTACAGAGCTGACAGCTTACTGATGCATTAAATATGTGACATAAGTTGAGACTCCCCACCACAAATAGCCTTTATTTCAGTAACATACTAAGTATAATGTTACTGCAGATTGTCACATTTCTTTCTAAAGGGATGTTCTGTTTGCAAAGTCTTGTTAAAATACTTGCACTCATTAAAAGGCTAAAATAGAAATTTGTAATTAATTTCCAACACTTTCTCAAGAAATGTTCAGCTATAAGGGTAACCATACACAATGTTTAGAAAGACTATTATCTCATATCAAAATTAACTTTGCTTTGTTGCCACAGTGAAAATGTTAGAAAAGCTCTGTGCTCTATGTAGATACCATATTATAGACATATGACTAGGGCTATTTATGTATTTTCAGGAATACTTGCAAAGTTTCTTGAGCCTATGATCTTCTTTGTGGCTCTTAAACTGCTGTGATGATACACAGGCAAGGTTTACTGATTTACCATTTGCTGAGAAATTGGAAATTCCAGGGCATCTAATAATTTACAGAGATCAGGTATATTAGCCCGCACCTAACGTGGGACCTTTCGTTGTTGTTGCTGTCGTTGTTACCCACGAAATCTCTGGCAGGCCTCCATCCAGCACGTTCACAAGGTCTGCGACTACATTTGCTCTTTAGTTTCATTAGAGACATTCAGTTTCTTGATCCTTTCCATTGCCTCCGAATTTAGCAGCCCCACCCTGGTTTCACTTCCCAAGAATGGAATTCTTCTCCCCTAAATTATCTGACTTTCCTAACATTGTCGTCTTTCTGTTGGATAAACAAGACAAAACTTCAATACTAACTTAATTCAACTTTCAGCCTCCTCTGATGTTTCATTTGGGGTGACAGTTGCAAGCAGGGGGAAAAGCCCATATTCACACAGGCTGGTGCTGGTGCCACCATGAATACATGGCCCCCACCCCCAACTGTGCCCTCACCTTACTCTCAGATAGCTCTCTTTCCTATTTCCATCAGTGACTGTGCTAATCTTCACTTCTCTCCCGTGAGTTTCCTACCTAGAACCTGTGCTTGGCAGAAGAACACACTTTTTCACCAAAATAACCTAGGAGGATGGAGGCAGTGGCCACGCAGTGTTTTTAATCGTCCAGAATTGCCCATTAAAAACAGAGAAACCAGGATGAAAAAGACTCCTGGACAACATCGAAAACAAAATTAAATAGGACTCCCTGGAACTCCAAATCCCAAGTGAGTAGGAACGCGCCACTGATACCTATGAGACTCTGTGGTACACCTGTGTGAGGAAGAAAGTAGAGAAAAGTAATTGGCATGGAATGGAACTGAGAACCTAACAGGGACTCACGGGAATGCTCAGGGGCCACGCTGAGGAGGGCAGCGGGCAGTGAGAGGAGCTTTGTGCCCCAGCACTCAGGGTAATGCAAGGGTTCCATGGCAAGGATGAGCCTTGTGAATCCTCAAAACTAACCAGCCCAAGCCTTCTTCCAGGACAGAGCCTAGATTAAGGAAAAACTACCAGGGAGAGAATCTGAATTGAACAGCATGGGGACAGAAGAAACAAAGAAAAAAGAAGTCCAAATAGAAGGAGGCAAGGGGAGCAAAGTGAGATTTCAGAAAGTCAGCAGCCATGTATTTCAACACTTCACAAAAATAACAGGAGAGAGAGCTCCAGAGCCTTGAAATCCAGACTTCCTTCTAAAAGTTCAAGAAACATAATTCCATGTAAAAATAAGCAACAAAAGGATTGAGAGGAAATACTACATAAATATAAGAAAAGACTTCAAAAGGAGAAGGCTATCCCGTAGGCAATAAAAGCACTGCAGAAAGACATGGCTACAAAAGAAAATGATAACCTAATATCTTCAACACAAGCAAAAGGGCATATGACAATAATATAGGAAATGAAAGAACAATATAACCCCAAAATTGGAAAAACTCACAAATGAAGTAAAACAGCTCAGGGAGAATTAGCAAAAAAAATATTTTAGAAATGCAGGCTAAACTAGAAAGGACACAACAGTGAATAAAAAAACAAATAATGCCTTAAGACAAACAGAAGGGGAAAAAGAAGGGCAGGAAGTAACAAAGAAATGAAGAAACTTCTGGTTCTGGTTAAGATGTTATAGGTACATTCTACTGCATCTTTCCCATTGATTACAGCTAAAAATCTTGAACAGAAGATAGAAAACAATTATCAATGGGCTCTGAGAAATTTTTTTTTAAAAAGCCAATGAACTGGGTAGGAAAATGAAGTCAAAGAATGACCCACATGGTGGTGACTTCCCTGGGTTTGCCTTTTACTCCTTATCTCCTAGTTTATTCTCTAGGGCAGCCAGAACCCCAGAAGAAAAACGCTCTCTCATTAGACTCTCCAGACCCAGACCCAGATGAGCCCTAGGAAAGCATTCACCTCCTCACAGCAGCAGTGGCCATGATAGCAGAAGTATCCCTAAGAGTTCTTGTCTCTCTGGCCAAACCACCAGGAAAGGGGTCTCGTAGGAGCCTGAGAGTCAGGGGAAGATCATAGAGAGTAAGGAGCTGGAGAAAGAGGTCCTTTCAATTATGACACAAAATCCTGAGCTGCACATGTGTAGAACTGACCAGGACCAAGACGGAAAAGGCTGTGAGATCTGAACTATGATGTAAGCCACCACCAGGTTCTTAGACTTACCCCTGCGTGGTGCACATGGAGAACTGTATTAGTTTCCTAGGATTGCTATAAAAAAAATCACCGCAAACTTAGTGGCTTTAAGACAACAAATTTATTATCTTACGATTTGGGAGGTCAGAAGTCTAAAATGGGACTTAGGAGCTAAAACCAAGGTGTTGGCAGACCTGTGTTCTGGAGGCTCTAGGAAAGAATCCACTTGCCTTTTCTAACTTCCAGAGGCTGCATGCACTCCATGGCTCCTGGCCCCTTCTTCCATCGTCAGATCACATCACGCCAACCTCTGCTTTGGCCATCACATCTCCGTTTCCTCATTCTCCTGTCTCTCTCCTATGAGGATCCTTATGATTACACTGGGTCCACACACTAATCCACAATAATCTCCCATATTAAGATCCTTTATCACATCTGCAAAGTCCCCTTTACCACTAAGACAACATATTCACAGGTTCTGGGGATTCGGCCATGGACACCTTTGGGGAACCATTATTCAGCCTAACACAGAGACTGAACATAAAGGCACTATACAGTTTTGGAAACTAAACTGACAATGGAAACACCGCCCACAAGAACTAGGCCAGGACTTTTGGTCTGAACCTAGCCGGGTTGACTGCTAAAACAAAAAAGGTCAGCCTTCTCCCCAAGACTGTAACAGGGCCCAGAACAGTATAAAAAATATTCAAAATGTTCAGGACACAATCCAAAATGACTTGACATGCAAGGAACTAGGAATATATTAAACAACCCTCAACAGGAAAAGCAATCAACAAAGCTAACCACAAGACTGCTCAGATGCTGAAATAATTAAAAACTTTAAAAGAAATTCTCAGCTCCAAAATGGCAGCATAGAAGCAAGCTTGTTTCACTTCCCCCACTCCATCCAGAAAACCAAAAACAAATATACACTGCCAAGACCATCACCAGAAATATCCCAGAACTCATATATGAAAATGAGACAGTTCCCAGGGTTGCAGAGAAGGGAAAAAACTCCAAGCAGATTGTAAGAGAATAGGACTTCCACATCCATGACACCCTTTCCCCCATTCTGCCTGGCACCAAGCATGTGGAAAACTTCCCCCCAACTCACTGTTTCTACACCAGGAAAAGTGAGATTAAGGTAGACAACTAGCTTCCCCACCATCCTGGGTTCCTGGCAGGAGTCCTGTCCTTATCTTAACCCACAGAAAGCATCACAAGTACCTACAGGGAGAAATATCCCTGAGGACTGGCAGAGACAAAGTGGGAAGGCAGGACATCCCCAGCCCTGGAAACTGCTCTGTAACTCTGTCAAATGAGACACCAAAGCAAATGTCTGTTAAGCAGCACCATGCTGTAGGAGGTTTGTCCCACACGTCCCCTGGGCATGAGTTCTTAGCCAACCTTCCCACACGTCCTGGATATCCCCTTTAGGACCTCCCTCATTTGAAAGGGCAGCTCTCCAATCATTTACTAGGGCTGAGGTAAACCTGGGCTTAAGGTGCTACCAAAAGCCAGAAAGGAGGCAGTGACCTAGCAGCAAAAAACCTCTGAGCTCAGGAGCAAAATGACTGACTAGAGATATCTGGCATTCATTCTTCCCATAAGAAAGGGCAAAAACAACAAATAAACAGCTAAGAATTGACTGGAGTGTCAAAGGGAGAGTGCTGGAGTACAACAGGGGAGTATAGACCTACCTATGGTGATCAAAAGTCCAGGAGGGCAGGCCAGGCATGGTGGCTCATGCCTGTAATCCCAGCACTTTGGGAGGCTGAGGCGGGTGAATCAGCTGAGGTCAGGAGTTTGAGACCAGCCCAGGCAACATAGTGAAACCCCATCCCTATTAAAAGTACAAAAATTGGGCCAGGCGCGGTGGCTCAAGCCTGTAATCCCAGCACTTTGGGAGGCCGAGACGGGCGGATCACGAGGTCAGGAGATCGAGACCATCCTGGCTAACAGGGTGAAACCCCGTCTCTATTAAGAAATACAAAAAACTAGCCGGGCGAGGTGGCGGGCGCCTGTAGTCCCAGCTACTCGGGAGGCTGAGGCCGGAGAATGGCGTGAACCCGGGAGGCGGAGCTTGCAGTGAGCTGAGATCCGGCCACTGCACTCCAGCCTGGGCGACAGAGCGAGACTCCATCTCAAAAAAAAAAAAAAAGTACAAAAATTAGCTGGACATGATGGCACATGACTGTAATCCCAGCTATTCAGGAGGCTGAAGCAGGAGAATCACTTGAACCCAGGAGACAGAGGTTGCAAGATCTCTACAAGAGATTGCCCCACTGCACTCCGGCCTAGGTGACAGAGTAAGACTCTGTCTCAAAAAAAAAAAAAAAAAAAAAGTTTAGAGGGCAGCATGGTGGCACCCAGTGTCTGCAGCCCTGTCTCCCATGCCCAAATCAGATCTGCCTGGAGTCAGGAGGGACTTCCCATCACAGGGAAAAGGTAAGCAGAAGATCCCCATCAACCCCACAGCCACTGTTGATGCCTACAGTCCTTAGAAAAAGAGAATCCCATGGTCTCCCAGTTTGGAGAGCTGCTAGGAATTCATCCAGTTGCACTGCCCCGGATTAGGAACACAAAGTGTGCCATCCATACCCCCAACCCCACCCGCTGTGAGCCAAGCTACTGCAGCACTCTACCATCTTGAGACCAGAGCCACCTCTGAAGTGCACCCTCCTCTGCAGGCCAGTAGCCACTGCACCTCTCCAGCACCAGGGCTCCATCTTCATTCCACTAATCCCACACTGGTGGCTTAACACCACATCCCAGCAGCATAAAGCCCCAGTATCAGCTGTAACACTGGTCCTGCACAATAGGAAACTGACTCCCACCACCCTCATTTCCAGCCAGAGGAACAGTGTGGGAGTCCTGCCCAGGGTGAACATGCTCTTGAGCCAGCCAAACTGCTACGTGCCCTACCCCTCAAGCCTCCAAGCAACTGACATACTTCTAGGCCAGAAGAGCAGCTAAACTTTTAGCCTGCACCCAGGGCCAATGTAATAGCCCTGAGGTGCCCCACCCCATGCAGACAAGTCTTTGACCTGCTCAATGGCCCTAAGCCCACAATCAGAACATGACAAGCAGCTCCACAGATTACCCCTGGCAGAAATGGCCCCAGGCCAGCTGAGCAGCTATGTGCCCATACCCAGGACTAAGAAACAGCTCCACAGGCTGCTCCTGGAGGTTAAGCCCCAAGGCCAGCCAAGTAGCTGTGCACCAATGTTCCTGGCCTAAGAAACAGCCCAATGGGTCACCCCCTGCAGACACATCCCCAGGCCAGCTGAACCTGTGTGCCTGTGTACCTACATCCCAGGCCTAAGAAATAGCCCCACAAGCGGCCGCAGGCAGACATACCCCCAGGTCAGCCAAGCAGCTGTGCAACCATATTCTACCATATCCTAGACCTGAGAAGCATCCCTCTGGGCCACTACCCACCAGACACACTCCAGGCCAACCAAGCAGCTATATGCCCACACGCTAAGCCAGAGAAACAGTCCCACGGGCCACGCTCAGCAGACATGTCTCCAGGCCAACTGAGCAGTCATGCAGCTGTGTCCCAAGCCTGAAAAACAGCCTTGTGGGCCTGCCCCCAGGCCAGCCAAGTGACCAATAACAGGGAGCCCGACCCCAAGCTGGCTGACCCACCATGTGCACACACACACCCTCAATCTGAGAAACAGGCTGGTAAGCCCATCCCTGGCAAAGCTGGGCCACTATTGCCACAAACTCTCTCGGCCCAGGCCACTGAGAAATTTGCAAACACCACTAGTGTAGACTGCAGCTGAAGAAACTATATGGAGACTACACTACTGTGTCCACCTAGAACCAAGGCCAAGGACCCTCACCAAACTGATAAGAACCCATTCATACAAATAAATCTTTCCCTGTGAAACCTACTCCATAAAATTGGAAGAGGCAACTTGTCCACCAGATCCATAGAAATCACCATAAGGACACATCAACCATGAAAATGCAAGGAAACATGTAACCTCCAAAGAAAACAATAATTCTATAGGAACAGACCCCAATTATAAGGAAATACATACATATGAAATGCCAGAAAAAGAATTCAAAATAATCTTAAGGAAACTCAGTGAGATACAAGAAAGTAAAGATAGATAACAAAATCAGAAAAACAATTCATTATTTGAATGAGAAGTTTAATAAAGAGGTAGTTAACACAAAGAACCAAACAGAAATCCTAGAGCTGAAGATTTCAGTGAATGAAAAAATACAACTGAGAGCTTTAACAACAAACTAGACCAAGCAGAATTTCTGAACTTGAAGACAGGTCTTTTGAAATAACACAGACAAAATAAATAATAATAAAGAACAAAAAAGAATGAAGAAGATTTATAGGACACCATTAAGCAAACAAATATTCACATCATGGGCATTCCAGAAGATAAAAAGGGAAAAGTTGAGTAAAATGTATTTAATGAAATAATAGCAGAAAACTTTCCAAGTCTTGGGAGAAAGATGGACATTTAGGCCCAGGAAGCTCAAAGAACTTCAAACAGATTCAACGCAAACAGGTCCTTACCAAGACACATTATAATAAAATTGACAGGCCGGGTGCAGTGGCTCAAGCCTGTAATCCCAGCACTTTGGGAGGCCGAGATGGGTGGATCACGAGGTCAGGAGATCGAGACCATCCTGGCTAACCTGGTGAAACCCCGTCTCTACTAAAAAATACAAAAAAACTAGCCAGGCGAGGTGGCAGGCACCTGTAGTCCCAGCTACTCAGGAGGCTGAGGCAGGAGAATGGTGTAAACCCAGGAGGCGGAGCTTGCAGTGAGCTGAGATCCGGCCACTGCACTCCAGCCTGGGCGACAGAGCGAGACTCCGTCTCAAAATAAATAAATAAATAAACAAACAAATAAATAAATAAATAAAATTGACAAAATTTAAAAAAGAAAAAGTTTTTAAAAGCAGCAAGAGAAAACTGTCAAGTCACAAATAAGGGAATCTCCGTTAGACTAACAGCAGATTTCTTAGAAGAAACCTTACAGGCTTTGCGAACTACTCATCTGACAGGGGATTAATATCTAGAATATACAAGGAACTGAAATATCTTAACAGGAAAAAGACAAACTATCTGATTTAAAATTGGGCAAACAGCCAGGCGCGGTGGCTCACACCTGTAATCCCAGCACTTTGGGAGGCCGAGGTGGGTGGATCATGAGGTCAGGAGATCGAGACCATCCTGGCTAACACAGAGAAACCCCGTCTCTACTAAAAATGCAAAAAATTAGCTGGGCGTGGTGGCAGGCGCCTGTAGTCCCAGCTACTTGGGAGGCTGAGGCAGGAGAATGGCGTGAACCCAGGAGGCAGAGCTTGCAGTGAGCTGAGACCATGCCACTGCACTCCAGCCTGGGCGACAGAGTGAGACTCCATCTCAAAAAAAAAAAAAAAAAAAAAAAAAAAAAAACGGGCAAATAGCCAGGTACAGTGGCTCACATCTGTAATCTCATCACTTTGGGAGGCCAAGGTGGGAGGATCACATGAGCCCAGGAGTTTGAGACAAGCCTGGGCAACATAGCGAAACCCCACCTCTACAAAAAGTACAAAAAATTAGCCAGACATGGTGGCATGTGCCTAGAGTCCCAGCTCCCCAGAGGGCTGAGATGGGAGAATCACCTGAGGCCAGGAAGCTGAGACTGTGGTGAGCTATGACTGCACCACTGCATTCCAGCCTGGGTGACAGAGTGAGAGAACCTGTCTCAACCAAAAAACAACAACAACAACAACAAAGGAAAGAGAAGAAGAGAAAGGAAAGGAAGAGGAAGGAATGGGAGGAGAGGGGAAGGGAAGGGCAGAAGGATAGGGAGGGGAGAGGCAGGGAGAGGAGAGGCAGGGAGAGGAGGGGAGAGGAGGAAAAGGAGGAAGGAGGGAAGGAGGGAAGGAGAAAGGGAGGGAGGGAGGGAAAGGGAAGGAAGAAAGGGAGGAAAAGAGGCAGGGAGGGAGGGAGGGAATCTGAACAGATGTTTTTCAAAAGAACACATACAAATGGCCAACAAATATATGAAAAAATGCTCAACATCCCTAATCCTCAGGAAAATACAAATCAAAACCACAGTGAGGATGTAAAGAAAAGGGAATTCTTATACACCATTGGTGGGAATGCAAACTGGTACAGTCACAATGGAGAATAGTATGGAGGGTCCTCACTGAAAATGAATTACCATATGATCCAGGAATCCCACTACTGGGAATTTACTCAAAGGAAAGGAAATCATTATATTGGAAAAACATCTGCACTCCCATATTTACTGCAGCACTATTGACAATAACCAAGATACAGAATCAGATACAGAATCAATCCAAGTGTCCAACAACAGATGAACAAATAAAGAAAATGTGGTATATACACACCATGGAATATTATTCAGCCATAATAAAGAATGAAATCCTGCCATTTGCAGCAACATGCATGGAATTTGGAATTTGAGGACATTATGTTAAGTGAAGTAAGCCAGGAACAGAAAGTTAAACACCACATATTCTCCTGTATCTGTGGAAGTTAAAAAAGTTTATCTCATGAAAACGAAAAGTAGAATAGCAGATACTACAGACTGGGAAGGGTAGAGGGAAGGGAGGAATAGGGAGAGATTTGTTAAGGATTCAAAATCACAGCTAGATAGGAGGAACAGGTTCTAGTGTTCTATACCAGTTCAGGATGACTATAGATGTAACAATAATATATCGTTTCAAATAGCTAGAAGAATATTGAATGTTCCCAACATAAAAAAAGATAAATGTTTGATACGATGAATATATTAATTATCCTGATCTGATCACCATACATTGTATGTGTTGAAACATCCCCATGTACCCAATGAATATGTACAATTATTGCCAATTTAAAATAAATAAATAAAAAATAAAAGTAAAAAGAAAATTCTGTATTCTGAATAACAGAGAAAGATATATATATTTTTTAAATTGAAAAGAGCCTCAGAGACCTGCAAGACAATACTGAAAGGTCTAACATTCATGTCACTGAAATTACAACAGGAAAGGAGAAAGACATTAGTACAGACAGAGGATTTAAAGAAATGATTACTGAAAACTTCCCAAGCTTGGTAGAATGTATTAACTTATAGATTTACAAAGATCAGCAAATCCCAAACAGGTTAAACTCAAAGAAATCTATGCCTAGATACATCATAATCAAGTGGCTGAATATCAAGATAGAAAAAAAAAATCTTTAAAAGCAGCCAGAGAAAAACAATGCATTATATGTAAATCATAATTCAAATGACTGTGAATTTCTCATTAGAAACCATGAAGGCTAGAAGGCCATGAAATAACATTTTAAAGTGCTGACAGGGCAGAATTGTCAACCCAGAATTCTAGATCCAGTGAACATATTATTCGGAAATAAAGGCAAAATAAAGAAATTCTCAAATGAAGGAAAACTAAGAATTTGTCACTACTAGACCTTCTCCAAAAGAAATGCTAAAGGAAATTCTTTAGGTGGAAGGAGAATAAAACCTCGACTTCAGCAACAAAGGAAGAGCAACACAAACAATAAATGTCTGTGTAAATATAACAGATTATGTCTTACCCTTTAAGTTCTTAAAAATATTTGTGGCTATTGGAAGCAAAAATTATAACCTTGTCTAGTAGAGTTTTCAATATATGTAAATGTAATTCATATGTCAATTATAACATATGGCTGGAAGATTTCCACATATTACTTAAGGTAGAAAAATATTAACTTTAGGTATATTGTGAAAAGTTAGGTATGTATATTGTAAGCCCCAGAGAAACCCCTAAAAGCTATATGAAGAAATATAGCCAAAAAGTCAATAAAGAAATAAAAGGAAATACTACAACTTTAAATAATTTGAAATAATCCAGAGGAATAAGAAACAGATGAGACAAACAGAAAACCTACAATACAATGGTAGAGTTAAATCCAAACACATAAATAATTACATTAAATGTAAACATGGAAACCACCTAACAACCATTAGGATGGCTGCTATATGAAACACACACACAAACAAAACTCCAGAAAATAAGTATCAGTGAGATTATGGAGAAATTAGAACCTTGTGCACTGTTGGTGGGAAAGTAAAATGACACAGCTGCTATGGAAAACAGCATGACAATTCCTTAAAAAAATAAAATGGGAGTGACACTACACACACACACACCCAAAAAAACTAAAAATGGAAATACTCTATGATCCATAAAAATGGAATTCCATTTCTGGGATATACACACAAAAGAAATGAAAGTGGGAACTTCACACTCATGCACACTCATGTTATATTTGTATACTCATGTTCATAGCATTATTTCCAACAGCCAAAAACTGGAAGCAACCCGAGCGTCCATCAAAGGATGAGTGGATAAACAAAATTTGTTATATACAGCTGACTCTTCCACAACATGAGGTTTAAGGGTACTGACTCGTGTGTAGTCAAAAAATCTATGTGTAACTTTTGACTCCCCCAAAACTACTAATAGCCTGCTGTTGACTGATAGCCTTACTGATAGCATAAACAGTTGATTAGTACATTTTGTGTGTTAATATCTGAATATACTGTATTCTTACAATAAAGTAAGCTAGAGAAAAGAAAGTACTATTAAGAAAATGATAATGAAGAGAAAATGTATTTACTTTTCCTTAGCTGAAGTATCATCCTTGTCATCTTCATGTTGAGCAGGCTGAGGGTGAGAGGCAGGAGGAACGGGTTGGTCTTGCTGTCTCAGGGGTGGCAGTGGTGAAAGAAACTCCACATAATAAGTGGAAATGCATGATTCAAACCCATGTTGTTCAAGGGTCAACTATACATAAAATGAAATATTATTCAACCTTAAAAAGGAAGGAAATTCTGACATGTGCTACAACATAGATGAAACCTAAGGACACTATGCTAAATTAAATAAGCCGGACACAAAAGGAAAAATACTACCTGAGTCCACTTACATGAAGGTCAAATGGAGAGTTTTTATGTAATGAGTACAAAGCTTCAGTTTTACAAGATGCAAAGTGTTCCGGAGACGGATGCTGCTGATGACTGCACAACAATGTGAATGTCCTTAATGCCACTGAACTATACACTTAAAAATGGTTAAGATGGTAAATTTTATGCTATGTGTATTTTACCAAAAACTTTAAAAAATACATTAAATGTAAATTATCTAAACACCAATTAAAAAGCAGATTGTTAGATTAAAAAAAAAGAAGATCAAGATTTCTTTCTAAAAGCAATCTACTTGAAATACAATAATATAGATAAGCTAAAAAGTAAAAGTAAAATGACGAAGACTGCAAAGAGAATGAAAAGACGAGCCCCAGACTGGCAGAAAATATCTGCAAAATACATATGTGATAAAAAGACTAATATCCAAAACAAAGAACTCTAAAAACTCAACAAATGCCACAATTTAAAAATAGGCAAAAGATCTAACCAGACACCTTACCATCCACAGACAGCAAGTAAGCATATGAGAACATGCTCAACATCATATATCATTAGAGAATTACAAATTAAAACAACAAAACACTACTTCACACCTATTAGAATGGCCAAAATCCAAACCACACATAGCACCAACTGCTGATAAGAATGTGGGACAAACGAGAACACTGTTGGTGGGAATGCAAAATGGCACAGCAACTTTGGAAGGCAGTTTGGCTCTTATGAAACTAAACCTACCCTTTCCAAATAACCCAGCAATCATGATGATACTTGAGTTGAAAACATGCCCACAAAAAAAAAAAAAAAACCTGCACATGTGTAGCAGCTTTATTCATAATTGACAAAATCTGGAAACAACCAAGACATGCTTCAACAGGTGAATAGATAACAGACTCTGGCATATCCATACAATGGAATATTACTCAGTGCTAAAAAAAAAATGAGCTATCAAGCCACAAAAAGACATGAAGGAACCTTAAATGCATATTGCTAAGTGAATGAACAAATCTGAAAAGCCTACATACTCTATGATTCTAACTATACAACATTCTGGAAAGACAAAACTATGATGACAGTAAAAATATTAGTGGTTGTCAGGGGCAGGAAGGGAGGAACGAATAGGTGGAAAACAAGGGATTTTTAGGGCAGCAAAACTATTCTGAATGATACTGCAATAATGGTACATGGTATCAAACATTTGTCAAAGCCCACAGAATGTAAAACACAGAGTGAGCCCTAATGCAAACTATGGGCCTTAGTTAATAATGATGTATGAATATTTGCTTATCAATTGTAACAAATGCATCACACTAATGCAAGATATTAATAATAGGGGAAATAGGGCAGGGGGTGGAGCAGGAGACGAGATATAAGGGAACTTTCAGTATGTTATGTTCAATTTTTCTGTAAATCTAAAACTGCTTTTAAAAAGGTCTATTAAGTTTTTTTGAAACTATGCAAAGGAGTATCTATATAATAGTTCCCTTTTGTATAAACAAAGCGGGGAAATAAAATATGCATGTACAACACTTGTTTATTTTCACAAAAGAAACACCAGGTAGATAAACTAATGAGACTGGTACATGGTAGAGGGGTTGGGACACTGACACTTCTCTGGATCTAACTTGTTGGCATAGTTATGACTTTTGTGACTATGTTAATATTTTACATACTACAAAAAAAATCAACAAAGATAGGAGGAACATTAAAACCTAACATGAACTAAAACAAAAATAAACTAACTAAATTTTGTTTCAAAGAATAACATAATCAGAGTAAATGGTGCTGGAGAGGGAGACTAAGCCAAGTAACTTTTGAAAACAATATTTACACTATATGTCCTCGGACTAAAGACAAAACACACTAACTAGAGTTCGAATTTTGAACTCGTTAGTAGGGGGCGTTCTTTGTTTCTTTGTTTGTTTTGGTGATATGGGTTAATTCTTATTTAGTACTTCATATGTATTTGGGGAATTAAAAAATTCCAAAATATATATGAAGGATAATAAGAGACATAATTATCCTTGTTGAAGAAGGAAATTGTATTAGTTCATTCTTGCACTGCTATAAAGAAATACCTGAGACTGGGTAATTTATAAAGAAAAGAGGTTTTAATTGGCTTATGGTTATGCAAACATGGCTCGGGAGGCCTTAGGAAACTTACAATCATGGCGGAAGGTGAAGAGGAAGCAGGCATGTCTTACATGGCAGGAGTAGGAGGAAGAAAAAGCAAGGGGAGGTGCTATACACTTTTACACAACCAAATATTGTGAGAACTCACTATCACAAGAACAGTGAGGGGGATGTCTGTCCCCATGACCCAATCACCTCCCACCAGGTCCTTCCTCCAACATTGGGGATTAAAATTCAACATGAGATTTGGGTGGGGACACAAATCCAAACCATATCAGAAATTAAATATGCTAAATGAATTTTGTGGGAGGCTATTGTTTTGGACTGAGCTCCTGTCCAAAGATCAGACTAAACCAGAATGGAGTCACTCATATTAAGTGCAAGGTAATCACAGTGAACTTTGAAATGAGCCAATTAAAACAAAATGAAACAGGAGACTCACAGCAACTAATCAGAAGGGGATTCAGCTTGTCTGAACTAGCATAAGGAAGTCCCCCTCTGTTTTTACCATGTAAGAAAGTAACCTGAAGTAACTGATGCTAATAATCCCCTTTTGTTCCATTTCTGCTTTCTGCAGCCCTTTTCTGCTTGTAAAGCCAGCCTCCTCTGCGCAAGTCATCAGAATATCCATTCTGTTTTATGGAATAAGATGTTGCCCCATTCTAGAATTGCCAATAAAAGCAAATTAAGTATTTGCACTAAATTTATTGTAATTTTGACTTTTGACACATATATGGAAAGATGAAAGTCTAGAGGGGAAAAAAGCAAAATGATGGGGAAAGCTGTATCATCCAAATATTCATTGTTTAAAAAAGAATGAGGTAGCTATATTAGTAACAAAGTAGAATCTGAACAAGGACAATTACCAGGGATAAAGAATATTACATTACAATAAAATGTTCAATTCACCAAGAACTCATAACAATCCAAAATGTGATACAACTAACAACAGAGCTTCAAGATATATGAAGCAAAAACTGACAGAACTGAAAACAGAAACAGACAAATCCACAATTATACTTGGAGATTTCGATACTTCTCTCTCAGTAACTGGTATAAGTAGACAGAAAATCAGCAAGGATATGGAAGACCTGAACAACACGAGCAATCAATGTGATATAACTGCTACTAAAAGAACACTCCACTCAATGACAACAGAATACACAGTTTTTTTTCAAGTGCATGTAAAACATTCACCAAGACAGATTGCATTCTGGGTAACAAAACAAACCAGAATAAATTTAAATTAATTAAAATAATACATAGTATATTCTTTGACTATCACATAATTAAATGAGAAATTGGTAACACAATATCTGAGAAATCCTAAATATTTAAAAATTAAACAATACACATCTAAATTTTTCAGAGGTCAAAGAAGAAATCTCAAGGGAAAGTAGAAAATAATCTGAACTGAATGAAAATGAAAATACAACATGTCAGGCCAGGTGCGGTGGCTCACGGCCTGTAATCCCAGCACTTTGGGAGGCAGAGGCAGCTGGATCACAAGGTCAGGAGATCGAGACCATCCTGGCCAACATGGTGAAACCCCGTCTCTACTAAAAATACAAAAAATTAGCCGGGTGTGGTGGTGGGCACCTGTAGTCCCAGCTACTTGGGAGGCTGAGGCAGGAGAATGGCGTGAACCCAAGAGGCAGAGCTTGCAGTGAGCCGAAATCGTGCCACTGCACTCCAGCCTGGGCAACAGAGTGAGACTCCGTCTCAAAAAAAAAAAAAAAAAAAAACCATGTCAAAATGTGTGGAATACAGGTAAAGCAGGGTTTAGAAATTTTCAACATTAAATGTTTACATTAGAAAAGACGAAAGGTCTCAAACCAATAATCTAATCTTTCAGCTTAAGAATCTAAGCATAAAGCAAGCAGAAGTGTAGAAATCAGAAAACGAAAGAAACAATACCAAAAAAATCCATGAAATCAAAAACTAGTTTTTTTTTTTTAAAAAAAAAAGATAAATAAAAAGAGACCAATCAAGGAAAAAAAAAAAGAGAGAGAGAGAAGAGATACAAATTGCCAATATCAGGAACAAAAGAGGGGATATCACTACAGATGAAACAGAGATTACAAACTTACAAAGATTACTAGAGTTGTGTCAATAGGACTTGGGGCAATTTGAAAAGACTCTGAGAGGCCAAAAATGGTACCATTTTAGCAGTAATAAGCATCATAATAGCGATGCATTGTAATACATCAAATATATTTAAATCTATGAATTCATAATGATACCGAAGAAACTAACTCATCACCTTTGGATTGGTAAGGAAATAATTCATTAAATTCATTGAAAACTAGTTAATGAAGGCAAAGAATCTTTCATTAATCCTACCTTTCCTATATGACTTGCACTATTAGATAAGCAGATAATAGACAAAGAAACATTTCTTTGTAGCATTTTCCACTAATAAATGAATAAGGAATAAGATTACTTTAGAACTCACCATTCTGCAGGTTCTAATGAATTTGGGCATCAAGTATCAATCACTGATGACATCACAATAAGGAGGATAGCCAGACTTTAGGTGCCTCCTAATGAGAACACACAACCACTTATGAAGTAGTCTTACAAAAACCAGTAATAAAACCAGAGTTAAGTCTCTAGATGAGTGCTATCCAATAGAAATACAATGCCAGCTACACATATATTTAAATCTAGTAGCTGCATAATTAATAGTAAAAATAACAAGGTGGAAATTATTTTTAATAAACGTAACCCAATATATCCAAAATATTATTTCAATGCAATCAATAAAGAAACTATTAAGGGCAGGGTGCAGTTGTTCATGCATATAATCCTTCTGGGCTCAAGCACTTTGGGATTGAGGCCAGAAGTTCAAGACCAGTTTGGGCAATACAGTAAGACCCCACCTCTGTGAAAAATTTAAAAATTAGCTGGGCATTGGTGGCATGTGCCTTTAGTCCTAGCCACTTGGGAGGCTGAGGCAGGAAAATCATTTGAGCCCAGGAGTTTCAGGTTACAGTGAGCTACGATTGTACAACTACACTCCAGTATGGGTGACAAAGCAAGACTGTCTCCTAGGAGGGGGAAAAAAAACTATTAACGAGATATTTCATATTATTTTTTGTAATGAATCTTCAAAATTAGTGTGCATTTTGACACAGCACATCTCAATTTGTACTAGCCACATTTCGAGTGCTCAGTAGCTACCATATGAAACAGCACAGCTCTAGATCCAAGTACCAGTTTATGAGAAATACAAAAGATAAATGAATACAGCCTCACCATAGGGATTCAATCAGTAAAATCCAGACTGTGGGAAATTCAGTAAGTCAAAACCTGGTTTCCTCAACAAATTAATAGCAAAGAAAAAGGAGAGATTGAGGAGGAATTTGTAGATTAAGAGATTTAAATGACAAAGGAGAAAAAAATTGAAATGTGTTTAGAAATGCACACAGGTGATAAAACTATTAAGAAAAGCAAAAAAGTCATTACCATAACTGTTAGGATAATGGTTACATTTGGAGGAAAAAAGATTTCAATTGGAGTAGAGCACAGGCGGCACTTTTGGATTGTCTAACAATGTTATTTTCTGTACCTGAGTAGTGGTTACAGCTTATAAATTCATGATTAACCTATACATTTGTTTCAAGCAGTTTTCCAGGTATGTGTTACATTTTATAATAAAAAGGTGTTTCATAAATATTTGATGGAAAAAATTGATGTCATTACATATAAATTTCCTAAACTTCACAATATCCCACTGTACCCCCAAACTTACCATCTCTATCTATACCCCCAGTTTCTGATCTTTTGGAATAAAATACTCTTACTCTTTCTTATTCAAGACCAACACTCCTTCTGGTCTCTTTTGGAATCTTGACTCATTAATATCACTCCTCTTTCCCATCTTCAATCTCCATCTTTCTATCAAGGCAATATAGGACAGCGGTAAATAACTAGGCTCTTTTGTCAGACTCCCAGGGTTCAAATCCTGGTTACGCTGTTTAACTAGCTGTCTCATCTTCAGCAAGTAAAAATCACTCTGTGACTAGCTCTCCTCATTAGCAGAAGGGTGATAACAGTATCTAATTCACAGGGCCGATATCAAAATTAAAAGAGTTAACAGATGCAAAGCCCTTTAAAGAAGGCCTGGACATTTTCACTAAGTATTAGTTGCCATCATTATTCTCACCAACCCTAGCATCTCCATTCTCTCAGTGTATGAACATGCTCAGTTTTTTCACTTTTATCAAAATCTTTTCCTCAACCCTGTGTCCCTGTCTAGTTATGTGCTCACTCCTTCCCTTTTTCCTCAAAGCAACAAAGATCACCCAACTGTCACACCTCCTGGCAGCATTTTAGTACCTCTAATATCTTACTGACCTGCACTGGAGCATTTGACACTGTTGTCCATTTTGAACATAAAATCATCTCCTCGAGTTCTGTGACCCCACTCTTTTGGCTGTCCCACTTTTGAGAAGGTATGATTAGTCTCAATTGTTAGACATCCTCTACCTGCTGCTTAAACTTTGCTGTTTCTCTACTTGCCATTTTCATTTCATTTCAAAAGCTGCCTAAGTGATCTGATTTGCACTCATGGTTTGAACAATCATTTATAAGTAGCTAACCTTAAAAGTCTCCAGTTCTGAACCCTCTCAAGCTTTAGATATATTTATCTAAATGTGTGCTGAACCTGGATGCCAAAATGCCTAATACTGTATTCACTACAGACTGGGTCCTCCCTCTCATTCATTCTCAGTTAACATCTAATCACCCAGGCAGAAACCTAAGAGCAATTCCAGGCCCCTTCTTTATCCTCATCCCCAATATCCAATTGCTGAGTCCTACTGATTCTACCTCTAAATTTCCTAGAAATGATCTTTTTCTCACCATCCCTACTATACCTTCCCCAGTCCCGGCCTACAGCATCTCTCACCTGGAATACAGGAACAATATATAAAGTCTTTACTGACCTCTAATGCTACTTTCTTCCTTACTTTGCTTTATTCTAAAGTAAACTAGAAACACCCATAGTTGTCTAAACTTGTTTGCCTGTTTCTACGCCTTTCTACTGCTTCCCCTGCCTGGAGTGTTCTTCCCTGATTTTTACTGCATTCTTTCATTTTTTGAGATGCTGTTAAGATAACTTATCCACAGGGGGGAAAAAAAGCCTTCCATGAATTACTAGGTTGGGTTAACTGTAACTGTATTAGTCTGTTTACACATTGCTATAAGAGAACTACCAGATACTGGGTAACTCACTTATTTTTGAGACAGAGTCTTACTCATCACCCAGGCTGGACTGCAGTGGCATGATCTCAGCTCACTGCAACCTCCACCTCCCAGGTTCAAGTGATTCTCCTGCCTCAGTCTCCTGAGTAGCTGGGACTACAGGCTCGTGTCACCACGCCCGGCTAATTCTTTTTTGTAGTTTTTAATAGAGACGGGGTTTCACCATGTTGGCCAGGCTGGTCTCGAACTCCTGACCTCAAGTGATCTGCCCACCTTGGCCTCCCAAAGTGCTGGGATTACATGCATGAGCCACTGCACCCAGTCAATACTGGGTAATTTATAAAGAAAAGAGGTTTGATTGACTCACAGTTCCACAGGCTATACAGGAAGCATGGCTGGGGAGGCCTCAGGAAACTTACAATCATGGCAAAGATGCAGGAGAAGCAGGCACATCTTACATGGCCAGAGAAGGAGGAAGAGAGAAAGTGGGAGGTGCTACACACTTTTAAACAACCAGATCTTGTGGGAATCCCTTCACTATCATGAGAACAGCAGGGGGAAGTCGGCCTCCATGTTCCAATCGCCTCCCGCCAGGTCCCTCCAACACTGGAGATTACAATTCAACATGAGATTTGGGTGGGGACACAGACCCAAACCATATCAGTTCTTTTCCTCTATGCTCCCACAGCACCTCACCCAAACCATTATCATTGTATTTAACCAAATTTATTCATAATTTTTCTTAATATGTCTTTTACTGAACAGTTATTTCCAAGGGCAGACACTGTGTTTTACTTAGCTTTGTAACTTCAGTGTCTATCATACTTGGCAAATGGTAGGTAGTTACTATATCTTGTTGAAAGGAAGTCATTACTTTCCATTTCATATATTACTGCCAAATTAATATTTCTAAAATTGTATTTTCATCATGTCATGGTGCTGTTCAAAAACACTGTCACACGATAAAGTACAAATATCTTTACACTTGTCCTCCATAATAAGACCCCAAACTACCTATACAGCATTATCTTCCACCATAATCCCTTGTATTTACTCTTGATTCTAAACTGGTCTACTCAGTTTTCCAAACTGAGTTTTTTACCTCTAACTCTTCAAACCATTACAACTCATAAAAATGTTGGCCCTTTAAATTCAATACTTACTTAGCAACTTACTAGCAATTAATCTATGATGCTGTGTGATATTAAAAGCATTGTTGTGATGCACACCTAAATGGAATGGTCACTAGTAACTTCCATATCATTAGCAGATGAGTGGTAGGAAAAAGGCCTAGATAACTTTTTGTTCAACTTATAAAATACATCACAAACGCAAGAAAAACATTAAACTTTTATTTTCCATTTTACCCACCTCTTTTTCCTCCAATCTCACCTTCCTTTACCTTCCATGGCTTGAAGCTCATCAGAGAAGAAAAGGACTAGCTGACACAGAATTTCTTTCCCTGAAGCAAAGAGATGAAGTTTGCTTCATCTGTTAATCAAAATACTACCTTGAAAAGATTCTAGACAACCAGAATTCCAGTAAGGAGGAGAAATTTCAGTAGGAAAATCAGGATGTCTTATGACCCAAGTGGTCCTACACAGACCAATCATTTGTTTCCGGAACAAGAGGAGCTGTCAGGAAAACAAATGGCATTAAGTCAAGGAAAGGTGAAAGAAAGCCCGACTCCATCACCTCCAAGCACTCTGAAGGTAACTCTTGCTCCTATAGAGGAGGATGGGACCATCTGTGTAAAATCTTGCAAAGAACTCTTTAATTCCCTGTGAGTTCTTCTATCTAATATACTGGCCTAATGGAAGGAAAATAAGGGTAGGAGGGCAAAGGTGGGAGAGAACAAAAGGACTACATCTAAGTATTCAAAAATCTCAAAATCATTTGTAAAAATAATACAACACTAAGCATTCCCACTGAGAGGCTTCTATTGTGATAATCAAGCAAACTACCAAGTTTCAGGGTCAGTTCTTAAAACAGAGAATACTATTAAAGTAGCCAATATTTATGCAACTTTGCATTAATTATTTCTCATCTATACAACTCTGTCAGCTGATCGCTAGAGCTGAACAGTTCCATAAAGGAACCCCCTCAATGTTACTATCTTCAGCATTCTTCTCTTGGGCTGGTTTTATTTCCCAGGGAAGACTCTGCTACTCTCCTGTCTGGAGAATTTTGCCTTCTGAAAGCAGCTTTTCAGTCCCCAACTCTTAAATAGGAGCAGAAAGCAAAGAATTACCAAATATTTGAGGAAAACTTGTAATACTAAACAGGAACCAAAACAAACAAGAAAAGCAACTTGGAGGAAAAAGGGACTACGCAAGGAAAAGAAAACCAAAGAAAAAATCATCATGAATACCCTCAGAGAGATTAGCTGATCTTGCACCCATGAAACAAAAACAAAATGCTACTTAAAAAATCAACAGAACTCCAAATGGCTCTTAAAACCTAATACCGAAGTAAAAATTAGGAAGGAATAATAGAACAGTGTAGAAGGGCCAAGATCTGAATAACAGTAGTTCTAGAAATGAAAAATTAACTCAAGAAAATTTCTCAGAATAAAAGGCATGATTTTCCAGAGTAGAGAGGCCCAAGAAAAGTGTAACATTTAGACACACACCCAGACAGGTCTGTGAAGTTCCAGAGCATCAGAGGAAAACTGAAAATTACAAAAGCCTTAGAAGGAAACAAAATCAGGAAAATGAAACAATAAGCAGAAAAGCACCAACTTCTCAGCAGCAATATAGGATATAAATGAGAAAAGTCCAGATACAGGATTCAGTATAAGAGAAAGGTGAAGGATGTTAGTCCCCCCTCCAAAAAAAAAAAAAAATGGCTATGCAAGACCTTGGTGTACACCAATGCAAAATTGGAAAGGGTTAGAATGTTCCAGGAGACATCTTCTCAAGAAAAAGAAATGCTAGAATACCTTACACGTTTGGTGATACTAAGAAGAGGGTTGGGGCCAGGCACAGTGGCTCATGCCTGTAATCTCAGCACTCTGGGAGGCTGAGGTGGATCATTTGAGGTCAGGAGTTCGAGACCAGCCTGATCAACATGGTGAAATCCCACCTCTACGAAATGAAAATAAATAAATAATAGCTGAGCGTGGTGGCACATGCCTGTAATCCCAGCTACTTGGGAGGCTGAGGCAGGAGAATTGCTCGAACCCGGGAGGTGGAGGTTACAGTGAGCCGATACTGTGCCACTGCACTCCAGCCTGGGAAATAGAGCGAAAATTCGTCTCAAAAAAAAAAGAGAGAGAGAGAGAGAGTTGGATTGCTGGGGATGAACTGAGGAACAAACTAGTTTTTAAAATTATTTTTTTGAGACAGAGTCTCACTCTGTCACTCAGGCTGGAGTGCAGGTGCTGCGATCTTGGGTCACTGGAGCCTCAAACTCCCGAGTTCAAGTGGTCCTCCCACCTTAGCCTCCTGAGTGGCTGAAACTACAGGTGCATGCCACCAAGCCCGGCTAATTTTTTAATTTTTCTGTAGAGACAAGGTCTCATTATGTTACCCAGGCTGGTCTTGAACTCCTGGGCTCAAGGATCCTTCTGCCTCTGCCTCCCAAAGTGCTGGGAATAAAGGCGTTCTTGACTCAAACTCATGATTATACATAAAAAAACAGGTAAATAAGTACAATGAAGACTATTATTAACAAAAAGGTGTACAAGAAAGGAAACATCATCATAGTATACTAAATAGTTCCACTGTCAATAATTTTTACATAGTCATAATCATGCAAATACCGAATAATGATCCGACCAAAATTATAACCAACTGGGAGGATGAGAGGACAAGAAGTGTGCAATGTGTGGTGAAGGCAGACATGACTATATTTTAAATGGTAGGAAATCAAAAGAAAATGACTAAAACTGGAAAATAAAAAGTAGCCATCTAAGAATAGTATTTAGAAACATCAAATAATCAGTTACAGGTGTTGAAAACAATTGGCTCCTGGGAGAATATGTCTTTTTTTTTTTTTTTTTTTTTTTTGGAGAAGGAATGTTCTAGAATCAGGGAACTGCTGGTTTTTATAACAAGCCTTCTAGAACTACTTCATTCTTTATATACATGTGTTTCTGACTTTAAAATATATAAATTTTAAAGATGTTAATTAATCCCATGTATAGACATTTTTAAACCCACAAAACAATGTTTATAGACACATACAAATGTTTAGAATGATGACTGAAATTTCTTGAACACTTACTATGTGCCTGGTACTGTTCTAAGTGCTTTACATATATTCACTCATATATGTAATCATTGCAGTAACCACCATGGAGTTGGTGCTATCACTGTGTCCCATCTTATGGATAAGTACACTGACCTGCAGAGGGGTGAAATAATTTGTCACATGTTGCACAGCCAAGAAAGAACATAACCAGGATTCAAAGTCAGACAGTCTGGCTCCAGCTGCATACTATTACCTTCTCAAATAAAAGAATTTAAAACACAGACAGGATATTCATCAAAATCATCACAGTGGCTGCCACTAGTAAAGAAAGAAAATGAATGGGATTGGGAATGGGTAGAAAGTAGACTTACATCTTCTCTGAAAGTTTTTCTTTTCAAAAAAGAACTAAAACGAGTATGACAAATTGTTAACATTTAACACTGGGTGGTAGGAACATGTATGTTACATTATTCTCTGTGGTATTCTACTATTTAAAAACACTCATTCATAGAAAAACTTGAGGCCAGGCGCGGTGGCTTACGCTTGTAATCCCAACACTCTGGAAGGCCAAGGCGGGCAGATCACCTGAGGCCAGGAGTTCAAGACCAACCTGGCCAACATGGTGAAACCCAGTCCCTACAAAAAGTACGAAAATTAGCCAGGGGTGGCGGCACATGCCTCTAATCCTAGCTACCCAGGAGGCTGAGGCGGGAGAATCGCTGGAACCTGGGAGGCAGAGGTTGCAGTGAGCCGAGATCATGCCACTGCACTTCAGTCTGGGCAACAGAGCCAGACTCCATCTCAAGAAAAAAAAAAAAAAAACAAAGAAAACTTGAATAAGGGCAAAGGAATTTATCATTCACCTTAATGATTGATGGGTTAAGAATTCAAGCTCTAAAGCCACACCACAAGATAAGACCCCCCAACCTGATGTTAGCTGTGTAACCTTGGGCAAGTTGCCTAAGCATTCTCTATTTCAGTTTCCCCTTCTGTTAAACGGGACCAACAACAGTACCTACCTCCCACCGTTGCTGTGATAATTAAATGGTTAATGCTTGTAATAATACCTGGCACTCAGTTGTCTGCTGCTACTAATACTACTGCTGTATTTATTGTCATCCAAGCATTTACCACTGTTAGGTAACATGTTGCTTGTTTACTCTTTGATGACTAGATTGTAAGCTCCAAAAAGCAAGGACCTTGCTGTCCTGTCCTCAGCTGTAACTCCCTTGCCAAGAATGGTGCTTTGGCAAATGGCAGTTGCTCAAATAAATTTGTGAAACAGATGTTGACCTGTGATGACAGAGAACTGCCTGTACTTTCCCCTGCAGCTGTCATGCTATTTCACTTCTCAGCCTATGCTTCTGTTGTTCCTTCTGCCTGGAAGTCCTTTCCCATCCTGATGCCTCAGCTCAGGCAAGGAACCAGAAAGGCTTCCTTGAGGTTAGGCTACATCCTCCTGCTTTGTATACCTACAGTGCCTAACACAAAATTCAATCTTAACACACGCCGTATTAGACTGAAATTATGTTTGTGTATCTGTCTACCCCCACAAGAAGCAGTCAAGCATAGTGATTAAAAGCATCAACTCTGGAGCCAAACTGCTTACATTTGAATCCTGGATGTGTGACCTTGAGCAAATTAATCTATAACTCAGTTTCCTGGTCTATAAAATGGGGATAATAATAGCACCTATCTCATAAGGTTCTTGTAAGGATTAAAAGAATTTGCATTTGTGTCTGTACAGCACTCAGAATAGTCTCCAGCACCTAGTAAACATGATGTAAGTATGTTAAATTACATTATAAAAATCTCCTTGAAGACAGACACAATGTCTTGCTCATCTTTATGCTCCCTCAATGCCTAGCACTCTGTAGGCACTGAATAAATGCTTAAATGTTTACTGAACTGACAGCTATTACACTAGTCCAGACAAAAGGATTAGTGCCCAAACTAAGATAACAGCAATGGAGAAAGGGTGATAGGTATGAGACATGCTGAGGGGGAAAATAAATCAACAAAATGTACTGCATGATTAGAATGAGATGGGTCATAAAGAAGATAAAGTTCAGGTTGACAGCTAGGTTTCTCACCAAGATAGGAAATATAAGGGAAGCAAGAAGGAAAAAGCAGAGTTCCTGGCAAGTTTTTAATAACAAAGTGCTTCATTCACTGCTTAATGAAATTTAAAAGTGCTTTAAGAGTGTTTAACAGCACCACATTTAAAAAAATAATGTGAACTCTGATCAACCATGACAGAAACCTGGCACACAACATCAGAAAGAATTTAAGCTCCATGAAGACAAGGACTTTTTCTGTTTAGTTTGCTGCTTTATTTCTAGCACCTGCAACAGTGCCTGGTACATGGGAGGCACTCACTATGTATTTTATAAATGAATGAAAAATGATTAAGGTAACTTTGAGCCTTCTATGTCATGCAAATCAAAAGGAATTAAATAAGTATCTACTGAACCCTGCACTGCTTCAAATTCCTATAGGGAATACAGAAGAAATATAATACTTTTCTATCTCCCCTTCCCTCATGAATAAACTACTAAGTTTTATATATTATATTTACATAGTAACTTACTATGTAATGCAGTACAAAACATAGCTAATTTCTGAAGATCAGCATATGCCATATATATACATATATATGTGTAATATATATATCACACACATATATATGTATATTATATATATAATACTATACAGCCCTGAAATATGGGCAGGGTTTAGATTCTATAATAATACATCTGATGTAATATGAAAGGTCACACACATAAAAAAACAATAACAAATTTTGGTGAAGTGGGGATAGACTCTAGAAAAGCCAGAGAGAGATGAAGAGCAAATATAATACCAACTTTCTCTGAAGTCTTTCCTTATTTTCCCCATTCCTAAACATAATTAATTGGTTCCCTTCTCAGAACTCTGAACATTGTGTCCCTTCTGTTAAAGCACTTATTCCATGGAATCATTACTATTGGTATATACACCAACTCCCTGGCAGACTCTAAGCTACCTGAGGACAGGAATACATTATTTGTGTATCCCACATGCCTGGCATAATGCTAGGCACATAACAAACATGTGAATGTGGGGGTAAAAGAGGGAATGTATATATTTTTAAATAGTCACTAGATAACTTTGTAGGTGTCAGGGTACAGGGATAACATGAAATAGATTTAAAGATTTGCCTCCGATTTTACTGTAGTTTTGAGTCTTATGGAAACTAAAACTGGATAAATAAAACTTAACTTCATCTCCAAAGTCCAAAAAACTTGATTGAGCCTCAAATTATAAGCTCTTTATCTAAACATTCAGTGTTAAAAATATGTTTTGCAGGTTTATTATTACCAATCTTTTGATACAGATAAAAGTTGAAATTACAGAATCTGAAAAATCAAGCAAAACAAGGTCTTAACTAAAATCCATCTTTTTTACTGTGATTCAAAAAACAAAAGTAAGGATTTATATTGAGGAAGATCAGTGTACTACAGGAACATGAAAAGGTATCTCAAGGCACACAGGAAAAATAGGTATTCTGAAGCCAAGAACATTCTATTCACTTGAAGTAAGCCCTTCAAAACTCTGGTATGAAATCTCTGTCCATATTATGTGCTATACTGTACAAAGTATGCTGATAACAACCCGATAAAAAGGAAAACATTTTAAACTAAATGAACCATATAACCTGATCATATGTTATCGTATAGTCTTTCAGTTAGAAAAACAAATCTCAGAAGAAATCCATTTGCTTCTACACAATGTATTTTAGACAATCTTCAACTAAAAGTAAAACCATACTTTCTCAACATAAAAAGCTTTCAGCTAAAAAATCGTGAGGGGTACTTAAAATCTAAAAGGAACATATAACACGACTTTGTGGGTGCTTAATAAACAGCAATATGCCTCTCTGTAAAACAGTCTAAATCGGCTAGAAAAGTAGCACTGCATTTGTAGCCAACAGTGATCATAATTAAGCTAAAGAAAGACATGTTTTTCTTGTCATCTTTATTCAAGTATTTCACAGCAGTTATATTACAAATTACAGTAAATGTTCAAATTCCAGAATTCAAAAATTAAATAATTTACTTCAACTAACGTAAAATGAAGTCAAATGCAAAACATCAATTTAACACAATTCTAAATTAAAACTACAAACCCAAAATAGACCATAGTTGATGAAGTCTACTTAAACTACAAAGTAGACATACATGACTGAAACCAAATGGGACTCCCAAAGTCTAAGTAACCAGATGTACAGAATACAAAAGATGCAGGTACAAGCCCAAATTCAAGCTTACAATGTGATTACAAATAATAATTATAATAACAATGGCATTCAGCTACGGGACCTGACACTGAAGATACCTACTGAATAGCACCATAGCTGAACCAACTTAATCAAAAATGGGAAGAAATTACCCACTCCCTAAAAATAAAATCCAGTAAACCTACAAATACATTGGCTTATGAGAAAAATCAAGTCATGAAACAACATTAAAAAAAAAAAAATCACAGGTGAGATTCAAGCTCGAAAACACAATTAACTCCACAGCCATCAGTTTCAACCCTAGTGCGGTTCCATCATCTTCAAAAAGCTCCCAGGGTCCCCACAGCTGAGCATGAACTATTGCTGAGCTATGCTGTGATACATATTTTACTCATCTGAGAGCAAGGTTTTACATAGGAGCTTATCATTTATAATGCTCACAATAGGAAATAAGAACAGAGGTCAATTTGTACATATTTTTGCCAATGCTATACAGCAAAAATGAAGAACTTACAGAAAGGTAAACAAAATTGAGTCCACTTAGATAATTTCACAAGCTGCTTTAAACTATAGAACCACCAGATATCTGTAAAATAAGCAAAACTGGTAAGTGTGTTTTTTTAATTGAGGGAAAGAGGGCCAGAGGAGTTGGTACAATTTCAGCTCATTGTTCTCCCCTTGGCATTAGACTGACTTTTTCTTTAAGAACTAAACTGTTCAAAGTGGCAGTTCCTATACTGAGGTTGCCTCCGATTTCTCCAACTACATTACAGTTAAAAAAACAAACAAAAGCAACTTGATCTTTTGGAAGCATTTTAATGCTGAAAATAAATACATTTCCCTTGTCAAACTCACTGATGGCTAAAATCTTAATTAATTGTACAAATTTAGTAACCTAATAAGAAACGTGTGCGTTTTTTTTCCTTTCACAAGTGCTGCTGTTACTTGAAAAGAATGCTTCTGAATTAGAATAACTGGAATAAATATTTAAAAAAAAATAGTGCAGCAAGAACCTGAGACTTGCAAAAAACCCTTTTACCAGAAACTTGCTACAAAAAATCTGCTACATCTTATTTCATCAAATCTTTAAATTCTGTAACAATTTCCATCAAAATACAAAATGCTAATGTATTAGACAATAAAATAGTCTGAATCGGTATGATGGTAATAAATACTAAAGAAAGCATGAAAATCCTCCCAATAATCAAATTAGAGGTTTCAAATAACCTCCCCTTTAAAATTGTTCATCGTTAATCGCACTTGCCCACCTTAAAAATACAGTGTGTCTACATGGGTAGCATCTTGACTTACATGACTAACTGGATATTACAGAAACTTCACAGACTAGGTACAAAGAAAACACGTGGCATTTAAAAAAAAATTAAGCTAGAATTAGAAGGCATTAGATGTAAATGTAAATGCAAAGAAGCACTTTGGATTACTGCAGTAGGCTACGGCCAAAGTATGCTTTCTGCACACTACAAAGAGCCAGAGACAAGGAGACAAGTACCTTAGCTTCAGGATGTAAACGGTGGCAAAGTGATTACAGGACTCTGTAAACACTGTTGGTAACTAAAATACAAAAAGCTGAGGTAGCTCAGAATCTCTGCAGTAGTCCAAGACCATTTGCCCTAATTAAAACCCAAACTACATGTGTTGCATATATTGGAAAGACACACCTGCAGCTAACGGCTACAATGAATGAAGCTATCAAGCCAACTTGTCGGCAAAATTTTCTATCTTTTTGTTTAAAAATCATCTGATAAAAAAAGTCACTGCACCCTTTGCCTCTTTGCAACTGCCTAGACTGTGTCTCCAAATCTGTAGAAAGTTTTTTGTAAAACTAGTAACCCATAATTAATTTCGGATACGTACAATTCACAGAAATCACTCAACAAGATTCAAAATGGTTTCCAATCAAAATGAAGAGTTGTGAAGGTAAGCTTAGGAGATGGGATTTAAACATTAATACTGTTATTCAAGGACCATACCAGAGCTCACTTGCAATTAAGCATACAGAAAATGAATTTTATGGAGCTTCTGACGAATTCCTCTCTTTTCTGTCCATTTGGCAAGTCCTGGCTTTAAAACAAAAATAACAATTTACTACATATGAAAACCATTTTTCTCTGGGAACTCAAACATGAGTAACTATTAAATTGCCACTGACAGAAGAAAGAATGGCCACTATCTATTTATTTTCTACTCATCATGTCAGCAATACCAAAACGTGTGTTTTGTTTTTTGTTTTTTTGTGTGTGGCCTGTGTATTATTCATTGTTGTTATTACATGTTTCTTAAACCAAAACAGATCTTACAAGAAAACTTACCATTTTAGTATATTATGTGGCTTACTGGGTGTCTTGATTGAGCTTTGAGAATAAGACAGGCATTTCATACCTAAACACTGGTTGTCTCTTAATGACATACAGTATCAAAACTTATTTTCAAGGTGGTGACCAAAGAAAGATTTCTAATTTATTTGCTTCAAACAGCCCATCCTTTTAGCCTTATCTTCCTCAAATGAATAAAAAGGCACGTTAAAGGCAGTTCTAAAGAGCCTGACCTAATTTCATCCAGTTTCTTCAGCTTCCCACCAGAATAGACCATAGCCAACTCTAAAACAGGTTTCAGTCCATTACCCAGATGGGGGAAAAATATGATTAAAGGGATAAAATGGAGGGGAAAAAAAAAGTTGCCCACTGTTTAAACAATTCAACACAGTTAGAACTGCCCCATCCAGTTTCCTCCTGTTTGCTGGTCTGCTCCCTAAGAGAGGAGTCTCCAAAAGAGAGTGCACAAAAAGAGGAGCAGAAGCGAGAGCAGTTTCTGTAGCACCAAAATCTCCAAGCTGTGGGGTTGTATTTTTTATTTGTGGAAAATACAACATGTTTCTGAAGTTCTGTTTGGTTCTTGTAGGCTGGTTGGTTTCAGGTACCTGAGACAATAGCACCAAATTCAACAGAGAAAAAGAATGAGTGAGAGAGCACTTTACACCAAGGCTCTGCACGTAATTGGTGCAATTTGAAATTGAATGGCTCAGAAGACTGCTCTGTCAGGAGCAGATTGGAGAGGATAAACCACTCATCTTGAAAAGTTCATAGGAATGTCTCAAACATATGAACTGTTCTTTCCATCTCCTATAAAAGGAAAAAAAATGCATGTTATCTATTAAGGGAAAGACAAAAGTGTTCCTCATTATGGAAGAATTCACTTTAAATTTTTAGGGAATGAATTTGAGATACAGGTTAAACTTTGAATATTTCCCTGATTACAATACCATAGCTAATTAAGACTATCTCCCCTAGACACTTCCAAGTACCTCCTATTTTATATTTAGGCCAATAAGGATGATGATGATGGTCACACTCAACAAATAACTAACTTATTATGCCAGTAGTATCAGTATGAGGTAGGATATGAATAATATGAATATAAGGATGATGATAGCAACACTCAATGAGTAACTTATTACACCAGATACTTACTAAGAAATTTCTATATATAAAATACATAAATATAAGTAAATATTTGTATTTATATGTATGCATATATATATATAATTTATATATATAGTTTTAACTCCCATAACATTGAAGGTTGAACATAGGTATTACTATGAGGCCCATTTTACAGACAAAGAAACAGAGGCACAGAGGGGATAAATAATTTGACAGCTAACAGGTGGCAGTCAGGATTTGAATACAGGCAGCCTCACTCCGGAGGCTGAGCCCTTCCTTCCTCATTATATTTCACGAACTCCCAAAGCAAAATGAACGCATTCAGTATAGCGAAACTTATGGCAAAAAGCAGAATGCATTGTGTTCCCACTTCCATTTACTCCAACCAGAGCTGAAAAGACAGGGTTAAAAAAAAAGCCAGAATGAGTGGCTTCCATCACCACCACCATGAAAGCCACTCACTGCTGATTCTGTTATCAATCCCTTCCCTCCCTAAACTAGGCCTCTAGATTATTAGGGTTCCACACTGAGATGTTTCACTGGTGACGAGTATTTAATGCATTCAAGCTAATAAAACTGCAACCATATGAACAAAGAAGTTCTAGAATTTTAAAAAATTGTGAAGAACTCTACCCCGCACATTTTACTCAGGTGGGCAAATGTCAAATACATCTAAGACACTTGCACTTTTTCCTTCCCTTTAAACAGTTCCAAAGAAATTCTATTCTACATCTCTGAAGAACTAATAGGCTGTATTAACAGATCATCATCTGATCAACAAGTTCTTCCATGTGGTCAACAAAAATCACTCCTGCTAAATGTTTTATCATATACTGCCAAATAAGAAAAGAAAATTACACATGAGAAATAACTATATCCTTTACATATACATCTTTAATATACTAAAAATATTCTTTGAGAGCAGAGACTTTGTCTTCCTCATTTTTTGCATTCGAAACACCCAGCACAGCATCTGGCACTGCAGGTACTCGATAAACATTTAATAGATAGACTCCCCAGATAAACAAACAAACAGGAAAATCAACAAAGAGAGCTGAATTAAGTCATTTAGCCATTTTGTGAGTAGATGAGTGATTACATTTGCTCAGATGACCTGAAAAGGCAGAAGTGTGGTTTAATGATGGAACTTATATAAACAAAGATATAAGCTCATACTTATATGGGAAGAAGTTCCCTTGGTTCAGAGTTATCTAGAAAGGGAATGCCTCATCTCTAAAAGTATCTAAGCAAAAGGACAGTCACTTCTTCATATGGCTAATTTACAGGACTAGATTTAACTAAAATAAGATGACTTTTGAGTTATCTTCCAACCATTAATGGCAAATAGGTCTCACTGCCCATGCCAATGCCTTTACATTGGCAGTGGCTACCTAGAAAGCAGTGATAAGGAGTGTGTGGCCATGACCACATCCAACAAGCCCAAGTGATAGGCTCAGTTGGCATGTCAGTTATAAGCAAGTAGGGAAAGAACTGTGACATACTACTTCTCCATATTTACCAACCCAGAACCATGGATGTCTGTGTTTTGACAAAAAAAAAAAAAAGGAACCCCAGATTACTTCTTTCCAGAGACAAAATGGTACAGAAAGGCTTTATTCTTCAAACTGTAACTCTTAAAGATTCTTGTCTTAAATCTTCAAAACATTTTTCAGTTACTTGGTGAAAGACATAGATGTAGGCAAAATAACTTTTTTTTCTCTTTTCTTTGGAACAAGTAAAAGCAAATATTTGTTTATTCTACAGATAAACTGAACACTTACCTCTACAAGTTGTGATTTGTCATAATCTTTACGATGACGGTAGATGCACTGACTAAGAAGAGAATATAGTCTCTCAAGCTGATCAACTGCCAGATTGTTGCTTTTATCCACCAACAAATCAAGCAATTTCTAAGAAAAAATAGAAGAGAATAAAATGTAATTTGATTTCACTGGTCAAACTGAAATTGTATATTCAAATGGCCAGTCAATAAACACCATAAAGCTAGGATGTAACCGTGAACATGAAATTAAAAGATTCGAGGGCTTAAAATTATTCCCTTAGAATATCTTGGACTATTCCCGTATCTTTCAACTCCTTAAAATACACGTAACTCTTTTTTACTAGAAGCTCTGAGGCATTTATATTTCAGGGTTAAAGCAGGAAAACTAGTTTTATTCAATTGCCTACAAATACATTCAAATCTCCGTCCATTCATTTAAAACTGACTGGGAATAGCTAAGCTTACCTTCAATCTCTCACGATCAACTATAAGAGGAGGCACAGGCTCAGATGGCTCTTCTGGAACCAGTTCCAGACTTGTCGTTTTTGCCTGCTCTAAAATTAATTTACGGTATTTCTTTACTTTAGAAGCACCTACAATTGAGACAAAAAATACACTGCAGCAAGTAAAAGTTAAGAAAAATCAGTCTTAAGCAGCTATAAATTCTTTTACCTACCACAAATCCCTTTTGGAATGAGGAAGGGTGTATTCTTAAGTGATGTTTTTTAAAGCAACCCAATGTGGTAGATTTTTTTTTTATTGGTAAGACTAAGTAACCCAAATTAAAGAAAACTAAGCTACAACTTAAAAAGTCAACTCACACTAGAATACCACTTAATAAGCATATCCATTAAAAGGAAGATAAAAGCAATCTTCACCTCTAAGCACTGACTTACAAACAGCCTTCACTCTACGACAGCTATCATTTTACAATTGGGAGCTTTCAGAACCAGAAGAAGGGAAGCAACCTAGAAAAGCAGATACTAACAAAAGTGGGGCCCACCTGTCTACATATTTGCCTCCCAACCTAAAACATTGCCTGAAATTTCTTATATGTTACACTGCCTAAAATTCTATTAGAAATTGATCCAAAGTTTACCATTTTTTTCTTAAAAATATAAACCCATTAAAAGTGTAAAAGGGCTGGTGTTCTTTCCTACCTTAGAGTAAATCAGTATAATCTAATTACTTTCCTTCTAACATTTTGCTGAGACCAGCCACACTAAACAAACAGAAATTTTAAGGTGGCTAAGCATAATTTCATGGACCAAGGCACTCTGAGGGGTAGACCATGGAGCCCTGTGCTCCCCTAAGTAGGACTACTCTTAAGAGGAGGGTGAGGGAGGGGAAGGAACACAAAGACAAACTTGGACTGTTTCAGAATTTCATACAGGATGCGGCCCATGTCAGGGACACTAAGGAGAACATATTTATTAAGTGTCCCAATGCAGGGACCTGCCTCCATTCTACATTAGTCCTCTTATTTCTTACACCCAAGTCTTTAAACTCCTCCTCCTTCTCAATGCCTGCTTTATAAAACAAACAGCAAAAGAACCAAAGTATTACCTTCAAAAACATGTATCATGATATATCAGAGAAATTTTATATTTCAGGCTGCCTTTAATGTGAAAGACTTCATAGTTCAATTACCATATGCTAGGAGTTTTGTTAAAACCATATTGATCCTCATTACTACATCCATGGACTTCTAGAGGCCTGAAAACTCAGATTAGGATACTGTCCTGATAATTCCAAATGAAAGTTTCAGGTCAAACTTTTACACAATTATCTTTACAGTTTTTAGATCACCAACTGAACACAATGTTAATTTAAGCCTTTTTCAGCACGCTTATGGAAATCTCATAGAAATCAGCATTAAAAAAGACTCCTCTATCCTCACCCATTTGGTCTCATACCAGATTCCTTCTCTACTTTTCCCATGCTGTTATATTCATTACTTAACCCTAGCTTTAACATATTTTTAAAGTTCTGTCTATCTGATAGCCCAGAATGAATACCACTCTGAAAACTATTTTAGTATTAAATATTGAAGAATAAGATAAATGTTTAACAGGTGGCATTTAAGAACAGTAAATTTCTCTTTATCCATTAAAGGAATTCTTAGACTTTGAATATTTTCCTGCTTCCTAACTCTGCGAAAGGACTTAAAATACTGGCAGGAGAAAAAAAAAAAAAAAAACCTTTCCCACATAGCCCAAATCCCAGGCTGTAGCTGTGCACTTCACTCCACACAATTTAGAGAAAATAATACAATTTCAAGATAGCCTCCTATAATAGTACCTATCCAGGAAGGAAATGTATATTGAGCAGGTTAGATAGCAACTCACCCCAGACCCTGCTATGGGCTAAAGAATAATGATAAACAAAGACAGGCTAGAAAACCTTAACTCCCTCTTTCTGCTGCTTCTTAAATGAATCATGTAGCCATAAGAAGTCAGAAGCTGGGAGAGCACTCTGATTCCCTGAGAACAAGGTAAACTTGACAATGGTGCTCTGCTTCTTTACTCCACTACTGGACTTATAAAGCAATGAAGGCTTTTAGACTGAACGGCCCTTGGATTCAACTAACAATGACTGCCTGGAATGAATATACCTTAGTATGTGCCAGTTACCACGAGAGGCAATTAAAATACACGATTTATTTAATCCCTGCAACACCACCATTCTAAAGTTGAATAAATAGGCTTGGAGAGTGTAAATAATGAGCTCAAAGTCACATGATTATAATGAACAAGAGTGGTAATTTAATCTAGGTCTATATTACTCCTCCGAATATATCATACTGCTATTATGACCAAGTCTTCTCTGCCCACACCCAGCCCATGCCAATAATTCTTCTTGGAATTCCATCTTCTTAACACCTGTGGATTTACGTAGCTTTCAGTCATAAATCCCTGAGGCTAGGGGTGATAATCAGGCAGGAGGCAGAAGAGTAAGTGGCCAGTAAAGCAATGCATTCGAAACGATACACCCCCTGAAACTTACAGTGAAATTTGGTGCATGCCTGTGTGTGTGTGTGTGTGTGTGTGTGTGTGCACGCGCGCGCTTTTCTAGAGAACAGGATGAAAACTTTAACAGATTCTCAGAGGGGTATAATTATTCATCAACTATTACTACTGGGAACTAGATAAAATACGCAATGAATTAACTCTGGAGTTTAAACCTTCAGAAGATTTTTCAAATATTAGCTCTACCTTCTTTATCCAGTTCTGCATCTTTAACCTCCACATCAGGGCCAGGTTCTAACTTCTCATTATTGCTACATTCCAGTGCCTCTAGTTTCTCAGGATCATCTCCATGATTTTCAATCGAAGTTTCTGGTTTTTCTTTTGACTGGTCCTCCAGAAGAATCTTTTGTTCAGAACTACATTTATCTCCACTATCACAGAAAGAAACTACTTCAAGCTTGCCATTCTGACATTCCAGAACTGGTATTCCTTCAAAACTGTCAGTGGAAGCCTCACCATTTAGACAATTTCCTTTAAGGAAAGTCTCTTTCCTGGAGGTCTGCTCCGGGTTTAAGGAACTGCTGCTGTTGACGAGTAGAGATTCATTTGAACTTTCCTCCTCAGTAGAGGCAAAGTTCTCTTTTGTGCCTGCTCCATTGTTAAGCCTCTGCCCCTGGTCCATGTCCATGATGTCACAGGATGATTCGTCATTGGTCATAGATAAGTCTCCAGTCTCTTCTCCATTTTCCTCATGGCAGTCAGTGCTTACCTCAAACTCTCCATTCTCTAATAATTTCCTGTCCTCCGTATGGTTCTCATAGTCTGCAAATTTGGTGTCTTCTTCATCTTTTTTTAAATTATTAACTTTCCTTTTCTTAATAATTCCTTTACCCCACTGTGATCGCCGCCTTGATTTTCTCCGAACCCGAACTGTTTTACAAGGAAGGAAAAAAGATATGTAGAACTTGGAATGCAATACCAATTTTACATACGTTTATTAAACAGGACCCAAAAGAAAGTAAACCCATGCTGATGAACTTACAAACAAAAACTACTTAGCTCTTAACATTCATGCTGACTAATCCTTGCAACCTACAAATGGAATGGATATGAAGTCAGGGATGAACTCTACAGAATAAAACATTTTTGAATGTATTTCCTGTTATGAGTTTATTCAGCACTAATCTATTCTACTATCCTAGATCCTACTTTACAATTGTTCCTAATTTTCAACATCCAGAAGCCATACATGTAATATACACATTTAAAGAATGACCACATTACCAGGCTGCCAGAAAGTATGGGGTCAAAGCCCTGGATTTCCACCAGGAAGGTGGATGTTTTTGCTAGCAAAAGGTAGCTCCTAAATCATGAAAGAAAATAAAGACATGATTCAATACAGCATAAGAGAACAGTTAAAGGTATCCTCACAAAGAAACCTCTCCTTTCAGAAAAAGGAATCACTCAAAGTTAAGTATGACCATGGACAGATGCCTTATGAAGGTTATTTGGACAATTTGGTGAACCAACTGTTAATCTCTTCTAGCACAAACAGTTCACCCAGCGGCATCAATTTCTTGCAAAGTTATATGAGAATATGTAGGAAAACTAAGCCCTCTGCTATCAAGGCAACAAGAACAACATAAACAAAACATTGAAAATAAATACTTGGTCACTTATGTGAAAAGGGAGGCCTACAAAAGTTGTAAGGACTATACGCTTAGATGCTCGAAACTATCCTGAGCTTTATGAGTAGGCAGCTGGGGCCTCCAGGTGTTAATGGACCCTGGAATTTTTAATTTCTCACATATGTATCAAATTGAGGTAGATGGTTAAGCAAGTCTAGCTCACTGTCCCTTAAATAAACAAAAAGTTAACTTTTATTTTATAATTTGGGACACTTGCATATACAGTTAAGTGTTCTTCAGAACACTTAAATATAAAAATTATTAAAGCAAACCACTTAAGCTAGAGCTGAATCACTTCTGGTATCGCACCCCAAATTCTAAATACTAGTTTGTTGAAAGTATCAGAGAATAAAAATATTCATTTTTTCTGTGGTTATAAACGTAATAATTTTAACTTTAAAAAAAGACTATATATGTTTAATACATCAAAGCTGAAAAGCTTCCTGGGCAAAGATATTTTTTAAAGAAAATATAAATATGAAATCATTAACTGTAGGCTGTTTAATCTGTAATTTAAAAATTGCTTTATAGAGACAGAAAGGAATATAGTCTTTTAATGACAACCCTTATTTCTTATATTCACACTGCTTAATATGAATTTAGAATCTATCAACAGTATATAGCGTATTTACATACTTCTTTTATCCTTTCATCTTTAATCCCTGCTGCATCTTTGTAAATTCACAAGAAATGGATAAATTTATTTATAAATATTACTCCTTTCTTACCTAAGAATGTATCTTCTAAAGGTTTCTCTTATTTAGTCATTTGGCTCAACATGTATTTTTCCTTCAAAACTGTAATCCTGTTAGCACTAACTCTTCATTCTTTTCCCCTATTTATTTCTATTTATATAATTTAAAGTTACAGGGTAATTATCATAGAGAAGAAAATTTCTGTATTAATCTACTGTTAAAATCCGGTACACAGGCTCAGGTGATAGGCATTTGTAAACATCCCATTAGCTAGAAGAAAAACTAATCTAGTCCATATAAAAAATAAAAAGCATTCAGCTTGCTCTGACTCTGAAAGTTAAGAGTATTAGGTTTTTACCACCCGATAGGCCATTCCTGACACTGTAACCTCTCTTATTCTCCAACCATGTAACTGAAAGTACAATAGGTCCCCTTTTTCTTTCCTAAGCCATGAAACTAGAGCAAAATGAAGCTGAACTCTGCTCAATCAAGAGTCACCTCAACTACCTGACATGCAGTACATAAGCAAAGGCTGGGAGCCCCACTGAAGCAAGTTACTCCAGGATGCTTTCATCCTGGCTAATATGTAAGAGAAAATGTTCTTAATCTTTGGGAAGTAGGACTAGAGGTATTTTTCTCTTCCTTACATAATTATTTCTAATGATTGGTATAATTTTGGCAAAGTAAGAGAAACAGATCACATTAGCTCCACAAGAAGAGATTTTTGGGCCGGGCGCGGTGGCTCAAGCCTGTAATCCCAGCACTTTGGGAGGCCGAGGCGGGCGGATCACGAGGTCAGGAGATCGAGACCATCCTGGCTAACATGGTGAAACCCCGTCTCTACTAAAAATACAAAAAACTAGCCGGGCGTGGTGGCGGGCGCCTGTAGTCCCAGCTACTCGGAGGCTGAGGCAGGAGAATGGCCTGAACCTGGGAGGCGGAGCTTGCAGTGAGCCGAGATCGCGCCACTGCACTCCAGCCTGGGTGACACAGCGCGAGACTCCGTCTCAAAAAAAAAAAAAAAAAAAAAAAAAAAAAAAAAAAAAAAAAGAAGAGATTTTTGTTTTAGTCACTGATGTATCTTCACAGTACCTGGCATGTGGCAAGAGTATATACGAGTATTTGTGGACCTAATGCTTAATATATCATTTCCAGCTAGGCACGGTGGCTCACGCCTGTACTCCCAGAGCTTTGGGAGGCCAAGGCAGGCGGATCACTTGAAGTCAGGAGTTTGAGACCTGCCTGACCAACATGGTGAAACCCCATCTCTACTAAAAATACAAAAAATAAGCCAGGGGTGGTGATGGGTGCCTGTAGTCCCAGTCACTTGGGAAGCTGAGGTGGGAGAATTGCTTGAACCCAAGGAGGCGGAGGTTGCAGTGAGGTAAGACTGTGCCACTGCACTCCAGCCAGGGCAACAGAGAGAGACTCTGTCTCAAGAAAAAACAAATAATTATATATATACACATAAACACACACATGCACACATACACACACATACACACACATCCACACCCACTTCCTTCATCAGGGTGCTCTGTGTGAAAAGTCCATTTAGAGACACGATCTTTAGAGTCAATTTTTTATAGCATCACTGAGTTTGTTTCCAAAACCAAGGCCTTAGGAAAGCAACTATGCCTTAGGGACATTCAGATTTATTATTTAAGTTAATGTAAAACAGAAAAATGATGGGTCACATATGCCATCTACTGGTAAGAGAAAACAAAACTCATATTTGTAGATTCAAACAGTTTTTAAAATATTTAAAGGCACTTAAAACTTCTTAAAGTGAATATTCAATGCATTTTCATTCATCAATATTTGTAGCAGATGCATAGAATGGAAAGAATTTCAAAGTTTAAAGAGAGTAAGTACTATGCTACACAATCCAAGTCATGATCTGAAATACAACTAGGCCAAACAGGCTTAATCAGTTTCATGGCATCGTTAAGTCCTTTCTCAAACTTTCTCACATACAAATGCCACTTACCAAAAGGGGACAAGCTTTAAAAAGACGGGTACAGTTTATTCATTCAAATTCAATGCCACATATTATAGCTAGCTTTACTGACATAGTACAGGTTGCGTATCCAAAATCCAACACTTTTTGAGCACTGACATGTCGTTCAAAGTAATTGCTCATTAGAGCATTTCAGATATCTGATTTTTGGATTAGGGATGCTGAACCGGTTAAGTACAATGCAAATATTCCAAAATCCAAAAAAATACAAAATCCAAAACACTTGTGGGTCCCAAGCATTTTGGATAAGGGAACTTAACCTGGATTATCACCTTTATACCAGAATAACAGCATGTATCTTCCAAGGAAGGCTATCTTCAGTGAAACAGAAGGACGCTATTAGAAAGACGCTGAATGAGTACAAAAAATCTCCGAATTTTCCCGTTAAATACATCTCACAAAAACTACAAAGAAGGCTGTGCCAATTTTTCACACTGAACACAAAGTAGTCTCTCAGAAAAATAAATTTCCTGCTGCCAGATAAGACACACCCACACGCAGGAGTGTCCATTTCCCACCCTAAGGAGAACATCCTGCATTGTGTACAAGAAGGAGTGGAGGGGCCAGGCGCGGTGGCTCACGCCTGTAATCCCAGCACTTTGGGAGGCCGAGGCGGGCAGATTACGAGGTCAGGAGATCAAGACCATCCTGGCGAACACGGTGAAACCCCGTCTCTACTAAAAATACAAAAAAATTAGCCGGGCGTGGTGGCAGGCGCCTGTAGTCCCAGCTTCTAGGGAGGCTGAGGCAGGAGAAAGGCGTGAACTCAGGAGGCGGCGGAGCTTGCAGTGAGCCAAGATCGCGCCACTGCACTCCAGCCTGGGCGACAGAGCCAGACTCCATCTCAAAAAAAAAGGAGGAGTGGAGGATAAGGACAGGGGCGGATAAAAATTCTACTGGCTCCACATAGCTATCCGAAAACTAAAGTTTAAAACTGAAAATATTCAAGCCTAGTCCAACTGTCATAGCAAATAATATTGAATAGGGATAGAAAACATCAAATAGAGTTAAAGAAATATATTTCTGATTCAGCATTTACCCCACAAGCTCTTCTTCACCTCTGAAAAGAGATTAAAAGAGCTGTGGGAAAACAGCAGCACTTTGGTTTGTACCAAATTCCTAACATATCTACATCATTCTCAGTTGTTCTCACTACTGGATAACATGAGCTCAAATACTCACATGCACATTTATTTGCAGAGTTGTGCCAGACATCCATTGGATTTCTTTGTTTGTGCCGAAATGCCTCTTCAACTCTAGTTTCTGTCTTCCGAGCTCCAGTACTATGAGGATTTATTTGTTCTGATGTTATTGATAAGCCTGCAAGCAGAAGATAAGCAATACCTCTTTAAATATTCCCAGCTACATAAACCAAAAGGTTTTAAAAAAATCTCAAATACAAAACTGAGTTTTAAAGTCATTAGTTATACTTGGGCAGTTTGCAATTCCAATGAAAGCAGTGTCTTTTGTTTTAAGATGGGTAAGAAACTTAGATACAAAATCATAAAAATCAAACAATCTGGCAGGCCATGTTTACCCTTAATGCCCAAAGGGGCCCTATTTTTATTCATTTTAATTCACAAAGGGGCACATTTTACATTATTATGACTGTGGAACAATAAGATTATACATTATCCAAAAACATGATCTCTGCCATCTTAGAATGTACAACAGTCTACTGGGCCACTAAACCCCATTCCCACGAACTGTTTCAAAATGCTATTTGCTTCCTGTCGCACCACACAGCAGTCAGTTTGGTTGACCTGCATTATAATCCTAAGACTAATCATTCTATCTTAATTTTCTTCACTAGAGATTTATTTCTTCTATGTGGTCCTTAAGTTGGTTTTTCTTCAGGTTCTCTCTGTAACCACTTTTCTTCTTACTCTAATCTACACGTTCCCCAACAAAGTATCGTGTTCAGGTTTGATTACTATTATACAATAATTCTCAAATCTGTATCTTTAGCCCAAACATCTCTGATCCATATATACAACTTCTGATCTATATATACAACTCCTTAGTTAATATCTCCAACTGAATTTCCTAAAGATATATCAAATTAAAGATAACTGGTTTATCTTTCCCTACAAAACAAAAGAGTTCATTCCTATATATTCCCTATCTAGATTGGGAGTATTAGCATCTACTAAGTCACTCAACCAGCAATATCACAGCCAGTTTTTACTCTTCCTTCACTTCACAGTGCTCTCCATCCCTGCAGCTACATATCACTTACATTAATCTCTTCTATCTCCCTTCCTACTTCATTTTTGTTCCCCAACAGCTTTACTGAGATACAATTTATATAACATAAAAATCACCTGTTTTAAGTGTACAGTAAATAGTTTTTAGTAGATGTACAGAGTTGCAAAATTACCACAGCAATCCAATTTTAGATAACTGTCCCAGGCAACCACTACTCCACTTTTTGTCTCTGTAAACTTGCCTTTTCTGGACATTTTATATAAAAGAAATCATACAATATGTAGTCTTCTGGGTCTGGCTATTTTTATTTAGCATAATGTTTTGGGGTTTTTTTTGTTGAGACAACATCTTGCTCTGTCACCCAGGATGGACTGCAGTGGCATGAACATGGCTCACTGCAGCCTCAATCTTCTGGGCTCAAGCAATCCTCCCAACTCAGCCTTCCAAATGGCTGGGATCACAAGTGTACACCACCACACCCAGCTAATATTTTTCATTTTTTGTAGAGATGGTATCTCGCCATGTTGCCCAGGCCAGTCTCAAACTCCTTGGCTCAAGCGATTCTCCAACCTCTGCCACCGAAAATGCTGGGATTACAGGCATGAGCCACCATGTTCAGCCAGCATGTTCTTGAAATTTGTCCATGTTGTACTGTGTATCAGTACTCTGTTCCCTTTTATTATAAGTAGTACGCACTCATATGGGTATCCTGTGCTTTCCTTACCCATTCACCAGCTGACAGACATCTGGGATGTTTCCAGTTTGTGGTTATTATAAACAATGGTCCTATGAACATACAAGTGTTTGTGTGGACATGTATTTTCATTTTTCTTGGGTAGATTCCTAAGAGTAGAATCACTGGGTCATATAGTAAATCCATGTTTAATTTTTTAGAAACTGCCAAACCCTTTTCAAATGGGCTCCAACAGCTTTTAAACTGATCTCTCATCTTCCTACCCTGGCATATTGGAACTATGCTACTTCTTCCCACCAAGGCAATTCGACCAATTCATTTCACTGCTTAAAATCCTTCAATTATTTCTATTGCCTATGGCTATCAAACTGTAGTGTACATAAAATCTCTTAGGTAGTTTGTTCAAATAAAGATTTCTTGGCCTTAATATTCTCAGAGAATCTAATTCATAGGTCTAAGCTAATGGTAATAGGCAGACATTTTTGAAAACACTGATCTACAAGATAAAGTACAAACTCCTTAGCATGGCATTGATTTATTCAAATATTTACCAAAAACCTGTTTTATATCAGACTGGGTTCTAGGGATTGAAGTAAAGCTATAAACAAGACATCTGAAGTGCTGATACCCTAAATAAGGAGGACATGACAAAAATAATAATAATAATATAATGCCAAACGCTACCAAAGCCTCTATTAGATTAGGTGGTCAGGGAAAAGCTCTCTAAAAAGGTAGAAGAAAAGTTTCTTCATAATCTTTGTGTCCTGGACCCCGCACCTCTTAAGCCCTATTTCCAGCATTCTGTATATCTTTAGCAATACCAGTTTAAAGATCTTCTAACACACATCAAGCTATTTCACACCTGTGTGCCTTTACATATGCTATTGTTTTCTCTGTTTGCAATACACCTCCTCCTCCTCTGTCACTGCCTCCCTAGTCCATTAAAGAGAACACTTCTATATTCACTCCTTACACTGGTTCCCTACTAGGAGGTCTCTTGTCTCTGTGATCTGAACATGCTTCAACCAGTGCATACAACACACTGTACTTGATTTGTTTTACATTTCTCTCTCTCCTACTAAAATGTGAGTTCCTCAAGGACAAGATTATAAACTGAATCGACAAACCACAATTGCTAATTCTGTGTTTCTAATAACAAAATTGCATATAAATTTCACTAGGGTGGGAAAAACAGTATTCCTAAACATGTTTTTAAAGTACCAGAAAGTAAACTGATGAAAAATAAAACCTTTCCATATCTAATATCTAAATCCATTTAGAAATCAATTCTTAAAAAAGATATGCTCCTACAAAACAAATTTCACTAAGAAACACTTCATTTCTGTAATACTCACTATCACACTAAAACTTTCACAGTAGGTAAAGTTGGAAAGTATCTTTGAGAATTTACATAACACATTAGTATCAGAAATTAAATACATACATTAAATACATTACTTTCATAATACCAGCAACCCTAAAGAAACATCACTGAAGGACTCTTGGCCTGAACAGAGCACACGAGGCTTCAGTGCCAAGTTTATTTCTACAACTTACCTCTTTTTATTCTTGCTTCCTTAATTTCCTCACAAAGTTTATTAAATTCTGGATCTAATTCAGCCGCAATGATAGCATGTGCAGTGTCCTTCAGGGTACAAGCCCTGTGCCTAATTATTTTATCTGTTAAAAAAGTTGGCATACATTTATTATAGAAACAAAATAACATTAACAAAGGACATCTTAAAAAGTAAAAGAATACAAACAAAATTATAAAAAGCATTGCTAGGTGAGAAAAAGTTCATTTAAAGTATGGGTAAAAAATAAATATACTAAGCTACTCAGTCACATTAGTAATTCTCTGAAAATTATACTTGAAGAACCTGGAAGGACTAAACCTATTACCATTTCTGAAGCAGTGTGGAGAATTATAAGAAAAAGATACCTACGGCTTTTAAATTTCTGAAAACAGAAATATGTGATTTTCAGTAAAAATTTAAAAAGTTTAGAGGATATTCACCAAATGCCCAGCCCCAGAGTTGTCAGAGATTAATATTAAGAATTCAAAAAATCTTAAATTTCTCCTAAGTTGACATTGGTCAAAACTATGATAAAGAATGCAATATATCCTAAAGGTGACTTATTTTTTTAAATGTGACAAAAACAGAGACATACAGAAAGACTTTCTAAGCTAAAGGGCGCAAGATGGTATATACATTGTAGGCAATCCAGGAGAGAAGCATAAACACAGTTCCAGGCAAACTATACCTAAAAATGGTACTAAAAGAAGAGTTTCTGCTTCACACTAATCCAGAAGTTCCCATTCATAAACAATACAATATAAACAGTGCCCCCTATGCCTGCACAACTCAGAAATATGAAAAGGCAAGTAATATATCAAGTAACTAATATTCTAACAGTATCAAGAGCAAGAATCCAAAGTTCCAAAACATCATTTGCTTTTTCCTCTCTAGTAAAGGCAAACAGTATACACAAAGTTACAGAGATACTTTATAACTTTTCTGATTTGAAAGTTATTATGGCTCACTGTGGTAATCTTACAAAACCAAACATGCACCACTCAAAGGCAACCACTGATATATTTACTTCCAACACATTTTCTCTAAACATTCACTCAACAAATGTTGATTGCACTAGGGAAAGCTGGATGGTGGCCACCCGCAGCAGTGAACAAAACATACATGATACCAACTTTCAAGGACTTTTTCAGACCACTACAGGAACAAATAATCTCCCATACATCCAAATTAACACCTCCTCCCTCCAAAAAAGAAAAAACCCAGAAGCAAAACACCCTGAATAACAGCTATGAAGAAAACCTACAGGGTACTGGTGTGGGTTCCAATTTAGATTGAGCAAGTCAGGAAGAAGTCTCTCTGAAGAAGAGGCATTTAAACTGACACTTGAAGCACAGACTGAAGTAGCTACTGAAAGATTAAGGGAGGAAAAAAAAATACTAGTGCAGGTTCAGAAAATACCATGTGAGAAAATCCTGTAGTAAAAAGAGTTTGGAGATTTCAAGAAACTGAAATGCAGCCAGTGTAGTATTATGAGTTCTAAATTTCTTTTCAAAGAATCAATATGTCAGTATGTTCAATTCTCTGCCTTCTACTTACAAACTTAACTTCCTCATAAAGCAAGCTTTTTCATTACCTGCTCCACCCTGACTCATTCCGATTATCTACTCCACCCTGACTCATTCCGATTACCTGCTCCACCCTGACTCATTCCAATTACCTACTCCATCCTGACTCATTTTGATTACCTGCTCTGTCATACCCATTTTTCCCGCCAAACCACTTACCCGGTCATTCTCCTTAGCCAATCAGAATTAGTTTAGCCTGTGCGGTCTAACCCTAGCCAATAAGGGAACAACACAGAAGCAGGGGCTACATGCATCAGGAATAAGAACCCCTTCCCCTCCCTTGTCCAACTGGGTGCCCACCATTGCTCCATTTATAAGGGCGCACGCTTCTATAGAAGTACCTTGCCTTGCTGAGAATTAAAAAGAAAATTTTATGTTTGAGTGCTATTTTTTTTGCAGCATTGAAACTTTATTTATAACAGTAGTCAGAACATAATAAGCAAGAGGAAAAGAGGAACTGATCATATTAAAATGATTTTAGATTGTATCCTAAGAGCAATGCAAATCGTTGAAAAGCTCTGCTGTGGCTGTTTTCTGATCACTGGATTGAGGGGAGTCAAGAAAAACACCAAGGGTCTTTTAGTGAGAGGATGATGACTTGAACTGGGGTAATGGTAGTGGTGAAAGACGAGATTACAAATTTGAAATGTGCTCTCAATGACACAACTTGGTGATAAAGTAGATAAGAGGGTAACATAAATAACAAAGATGATTTCCTAGCTTCTTGCATGAAAAATGGGGAGATGGGCATACTATTTATAAAGATGCAAAAAAAAAAAAAAAAAAAAAAAAACCACAAGAAAACAAAACCAGAATAGAGAGGAAAGGAGGAAAAGAAGTTAGAGATTAATTTTAAAGAGTTTAGCTTCAGGGATTTCAGTCTGGAGATGCCTAAAAAATATCCCACTGGAGATACCATGTAGGCACATGAATATGTGTCTCAACAATTCTCTTTATGAACAAAAAACACAATGATTTTGTAATCTGATTTAGTACACATTGTACTTCCCTAAGTTTGCTTAAAAATAGATCTATTGAAGCATAATAGACATGTAAGTTGCTCATACTTAAAGTATATAATTTGATACATTTTGACATAAGCACACATCCATAACATTACCACAACAATAAAGATAACAAATGGGCCAGGGGAGGTGGTAGTTCCTGTAGTCAAAGTACTTTGGGAGGGAAAGGTAGGAGGACTGCTTGAGCCCAGGAGTTTGAGACCAGCCTGGGCAACATGGCGAGCCACCATGTCTAAAAAAAATACAAAACTTAGGCAAGCATGGTGGTGCATGGCTGTGGTCCCAGCTACTTGAGAGGCTGAAGCATGAGGATCACTTGAGCCCAAGGAAGTCGAGGCTGCAGTGAGTCACGTTCATACCACTGCACTCCAACCTGGGCAACAAAGCAAGATCCTGTCTCATGAAAAAAAAAAAAAAAAAAAAAAGGCCAATGAGCATATCTATCATCACCAAAAGTTTCCTGTGACCCTTGGTCTTCCTTCCTTTGCCCTTCCCCATAGCCCTCTATTCCCAAGCAATGAAGGATCTGCTTTCTCTTGCTATAGATCAGTTTATATTTTCTAGAATTATATATACGAGTGGAATCACAAAGATTATTTTTAATCAGGATTCTTTCACTCAGCATAATTATTTAAGCACAAAAATAATTATTTGTCCCTATTTTTGCATGTATCTGTACTTCATTATTTGTTAGTGCTGAATACTAATCCATTATATGGGTATAACACAATTTGTTTATCCATTCATATGCTGGTGGACATTGGGGATAATTCTGGGTTTTGGCTATTATAAACAAAGTCACTATAAACACTGATGAACAAACCTTTGTATGGAAATATACATGTTAATTTTCCTTGTGTTAATACTAAGGGGTGGAATGGCTAGGTCAAATGATAAGTACGGCTCTCCAGCAACCGCAGGGGATTGGTTCCAGGACTCCATCTCCCCTTGGATATCAAATTCCCAGACGCTTACATCTCTCATATAAAATGAGGTAGTGGCCGGGCACAGGGGCTCATGCCTATAATCCCAGCACTTTGGGAGGCTGAGATGGGTGGATCACGAGGTCAGGAGTTCAAGACCAGCCTGGACAATTTGGTGAAACCCCATCTCTACTAAAAATACAAAAAAATTAGCCAGACATGAAGGCAGGCATCTGTAATCCCAGCTACTCAGGAGGCTGAGGCAGAGAATTGCCTGAACCCGGGGGGCGGAGGTTGTAGTGAGCCGAGATCACGCCACTGCACTCCAGCCTGGGTGAAAGCAAAACAGAATCTCTAAATAAATAAATAAATAAATAAATAAATAAATTTAAAAAAAGAGGTAGTACAGTCAGCCCTTTGTATCCACAGGTTCTAAAGCAGATACGGAGAGACGACTATAATGCATGTTAAACGTTCTAAGAAACTTCTAGATTGTTTTCCAAGTCAGTTGTACCATTTTACATTCCTACCACAGTGCATCACAGTTCCAGTTACTCCATATCCTTGATTATATTTGATATGGTCTTCTCAGTTTCAGACGATCCTTAGAGGTGTTTAATGGTGTCTCATTCTGTTGCACAGGATGGAGTACAGTGGCACAATCTCAGCTCACTGCATCCTCTGCCTCCTGAGTAGCCGGGATTACAAGTGTGTGCCACCCCACCCAGCTAATTTTTGTATATTTAGTAGAGACAGGGATTCACCATGTTGTCCAGGCTGGTCTTGAACCCCTGACCTCAGGTGATCCGCCCACCTTGGCCTCTCAAAGTGCTAGGATTACCGGCATGAGCAACTGCACCCGGCCTCATTGTGATCTTAATTTGCATTTCACTAAAGATTAATGAGGTCAGCTGGGTGAGGTAGCTCACACCTGTAATCCCAGCACTTTGGAAGACCAAGGCGGGTGGATCACCCGAGGTCAGGAGTTTGAGACCAGCCTGGCCAAAACGGTGAAACCCCATCTCTACTAAAAATATATTTTTAAAAAGCCGGGCATGGTGGTGTGTGCCTGTAATCTCAGCTACTCGGGAGGCTGAGGCAGGAGAATCGCTTGAACCCAGGAGGTGGAGGTTGCTGTGAGCTGAGATCACACCACTGCACTGCAGCCTAGGTGACAGAGTGAGACTCCATCTCCATAAATAAATAAATAAGATTAATGAGGTTGAGTATCTTTTCATGTGTATATTTGTCTTCTGTATATCTTCTTTGATAAAGTGTCTTCAGCTCTTATGTCCATTATTTAAATTGGGTTATTATTAAATTCTGAGACTTAATATTCTGGCTATAGGTTTTAAGCTCTTGTATTTAGGTATGTGATCCATTGTGAGTCAACTTTTGTATACAAAGGTCTTTTTTTGCATGCTGATATCCAATTGTTCCAAAACAATCTGTTGAAATTAATCTACTTTCTTAATTGAACTGACTTTATATCTTTGTTAAAAAGCAATTGATCCTCTATGTGTGCATCTATTTCAGGACTCTATGCTATTTCATTGACCTACTTGTCAAACTTCATGCCAATATACACTGTCTAGATTAGTGTAACTTTGTAAGTCTTATAATAAAGTAGTATTAAGTCTTCCAACTGTTTTTATTTTTCAAAGTTGTTTTGACTATTCTAGGTCCTTTTCATCTTTATATGAATTTTAGAATCAGTTTGTCAATTTCTATCAAATGCCTGCTGGAATTCTGATTGGATGGTGTTGAACCTGTGGTTCAATCTGGGGAGAAATTACATCTTCATAATGTTTAGTCTTCCAATCCATGAGCCATGACATATATCTCCATTTATTTGGGTCTTCTTTAATTTTTCTCACCAAAGTTTTATAGTTTTTAATGTATAAGTCTTACTTACATGCCTTTTGTCAGATTTATCTATATTTCATGTTATTTTTTGATGTTATTTCAATTTTCTGTTTGTTGCTAGTATATAGAAAAACAAGTGTTTTACATACTGATCCTGTCTCCTGCAACCCTAACTTCACTTATATGTTCTAATAGCTTCTTTAAATATTCCATAGGATTTTCTATGTAGACATCATATGTCTACAAACAACAGTTTTACTTCTTTCTTTCTGGAAGTAGGGATGCCTTTATTTCTTTTTCTTACCTTATTGCATTGGCTGAAAGCTCTGGTTTAATGTTGGATAGAATTGGTAAAAGCAGACATCCTGGTCATGTTTCTGATCTTAAGGAGAAAGTACTTACTCTTTCATCAATAGTATGATGAGAACTGTAGGCTTTTTGTAGACATCATTTATCATTGAACTGAAAAGCGGAGATGGGGGAAAAATTTTGTTCCAGTAAAAACATTTGACTTACAAATACAGGCTGTCAGCTTGATGATAGTCTGCTGACCCCTGGTTTAGAGCATTTACTTTTAATGTGATATATGTGATTGTTGATATGGTCGCTATTTATTTTCTACTCGTCTTATATGCTCTTTGTTCCCCTTTTCCTCCTTTTCTCACTTCTCTTGGAATTACTATATACCTTTTTATTATTCCATTGTATCTCCTTGTTGATTTATTAGCTCTAACTCTATTGCAGCCCCTGTGTGAACTTCAAGGAATATTCCCTCTCCTTTTCTGGCCTCAGATAGGTTTCTCACACATATGCACTAACCACTACTTAAACACTAGGGTAGGACCTCCTGGAGATAGCCGCAGTGTTCTCTCTGTGCAGCTTTCTTCTTTCTGGTAATCTTCCCTACAAACGCAAACCACTGTGGCCTCTTCAGATTCCCAGGTCTGGCTCCTCAATTCAGAGGACCTCCAGAATACGCCTGGGTTGCTCCTCCTGGGGCTGGTATCTGGAAATTGTCTCCAGGCAACCACACTGCTCCTCTTACTTGTTTCTATCTTTTGGGAATCACTGTCCTGTGTTGCCTGGTGTCTAATGCTTTCCAAAGAGTTTTTCTTTAAATATATTTTGTTCATTTTTTTTTTCATTGTTTCATGTGAGGGGGTAAATAAATCGAATCCCTTTTACTCCATCTTGGCCTGAAGAAGAGAAGAAGAAGTCTCCTGGTGTCTTTTAAATACTCTTTGAAAACCAAACTTTAATAGTTGTCCAACAATCCAAAGTAGGATGTGCTTTAATTTTTCAAAAGTATTGTTCTCTTTTTGGAAGTTTTAAATTGCTTCTAATTTTAGCTACTATAAATAAAAAACTACAATGAACGTCAACATCCTTAGAAGTAGCTATACTTTCAAGTTGACAATACAATGTGTGTAGACTATGCAATACCACAACTTTCCACCACTGGCTTTCTACCTCGGCTTGAATGAAGAGAAACTAAAAAAGAGGTAAGATTAAATCTAAAGGCATGGATCTGGCATATTATCTCTAAAATAACTCAATGATTGGTCTTTCTGCTTTTTATAAAGTATATCTTCTATCCCAACACTACCCTAAATTAAGCAAGAAAAAAGAATGAAGAAAAAAAAATTCCATAAAAATTTCCCACTAGTATGGAAGACAAGGAATATAGTCTTTAAAAAAAATCTGCATTTGAGAGGGGACACTCCTTTTCTGGGGAGATGGGGGTGGAGGTACAAAGTCTCACTCTGTTACCCAAGCTAGAATGCAGTGGAACGATCATGGCTTATAGCAGCATCAACCTCCTGGGCTCAAACAATCCTCTCTGCCTCAGTGCCCCAAGCAGCTATTAATAGGACCACAGGCATGCGCCACCACGCCCGGCTAATTTTTGTATTTTTTGTAGAGATGGTGTCTTGCCATGTTGCCCAGGTCACATGCTGGTCTCACATTCCTGGGCTCAAGCGATCTGCCCACCTGGGTCTCCCAAAGTGCTGGGATTACAGCTGTGGGCCACTGTGCCTGGCCAGGGCATTGCTTTTTCATGTGCCTATCATTACAGTTTTCAATCATTGTTTAGAAGAGTGTCTAAGATTACACATAGCATATAATCACAAACTTAAAGAATATTAAAACTAGAAGGGATGTCTATGATAATCCTAGGTTCTTAATCTTTTTGACCTGTATCCTTATAAGAACAGAATATGGCTGGGCATCATGGCTCACATCTGTAATCTCAACACTTTAGGAAACTGAGGCACGAGGATTGCTTGAGGCCAGGAGTTTGAGACCAGCCTGGGCAACATATGGAGACTCCATCTCTACAAAAAATTAAAAAGTTAGCCAGTATTGGTGGCTCATGTGGTCCCAGCTATTCAGGAGGCTGAAGTGGGAAGATAACTTGAGCCAGGGAGGTCGGTGGCTCAAGTCAGCTATGATGGCTACAGTGAGCCATGATCGCACCACTGCACTCCAGACTAGGCAACAGAGTGAGACCCCATCTTGGGGGAGGGAAAAAAAAGAAGAGAATAAAAGTTGAAAACTGCACATGAATATAATTTTGTTTGCGGATTCAAAGACTCATTCATCATTTAAAACTCTAGGTTTAAAATCATATGGGAATAGAAACTACATATTTATGAGTTTCTACTCTGTCTCATACTTTAAGATTTTAAGATTGTACAAATCCATGAAATTTGCAAGTTACATAAGCACAGCAAAAAAACCCCACATATTGGCTTTGAAGTCAAGACAGCTCTCAATCCATTCAGTTGTGCCATATAACATCTGTAGGTTTGCACACGGATTATATAACCTTTCTGAGCCCCAATCTCCTCATCTATAAAATAAAGATATTACCACTTACATTTGTCTTCAGCAAAAAGTAATTGCTACTTAGGACATATATAGATGAGTATCTATAAAATTAACAGAAGCACTACTTTAATGAAAGTAACAGCAATTTCACTGTGTTGATGTTTCTTTTGTAATTGGTAAACTTTTACTTTTAGTTCATTATGAAGAAAAAAAAAATCCCAGAAGTACATTAGCTGAGGTTTTGTTCAATAAAATTATTAAGAGTAACCATATTTTTAAGAAAAGCTAATTTTCATGTTATGATTTTTCATCCCAAATAATTTCATAAATAAGAAATTTGGCTGGGCATGGTGGTTCACACCTGTAATCTCAACACTTTGGGAGGATGCAGCAAGAGGATCACTTGAAGGGTTTGAGACCAGCATAGTCAACATAGCAAGACCCCATCTATACAAAAATATTTTAAAATTAGCCAGGCATGGTGGTAAGTCCTGTAGCTGTAGTCCTAGCTACTCGAGGGGGCTGAGGTGGGAGGATCACTGGTGCCCAGGAGGTCAAGGCTGCAGTGAACCAAGATCATGCCACTGCACTCAGGTCCAGGCAACAGCGTGAGACCTTGTCTCCAAAAAAACAAAAAATAAAAAAAAATTTAACTATATTTACTGGTTCGGGTCATATTTACATATTATTAGCATTTGTGCATATTTCTACATAATGTTACCATGTCTCCATTTTATAATTTCTACCTAATCTGAGATTCCTTGAGTTAGTATCTAAAAATAGAGGTTAGGCACAGAGGCTCACATCTGTAATCTCAACACTTTGGAAGGCCGAGGCGGGTGGATCACCTGAGGACAGGAGTTCGAGACCAGCCTGACCAACATGGTGAAATCCCGTCTCTACTAAAAACACAAAAATTAGCCGGACATGGTGGCGCATGCCTATAATCCCAGGTACTCAGGAGGTTGAGGCAGGAGAATTGCTTGAACCTGGGAGGTGGGGATTGCAGTGAGCTGAGATCGTGCCACTGTGCTCCAGCCTGGGCAACAAGAGCAAAACTCTGTCTCAAATAAGTAAATAAAATAAAAATAGAATAATGAATAACATTTACTCATTGGCCACATTTATTAAGAATATGCTCTACACAAGATGCCTATATAGATCCTGTTCTCAATAGGCTTTGAGTCTAAAACAAGGGGTAAGGATACGTAAACAAATAACTATGGGTAAAAAAGGAATAAACGTCTCAGAAAAGTTACATTATGAGATTCAGAGATGAAGGGGTTACTTACAACTGGAAGGAAATCAGAAAAATCTTTCATGAACTTAGCATTTTAGTATTCCTTGAAAGGTAGGTGAATTTTTTTTTTTTTTTTTTAGACGGAGTCTTGCTCTGTCGCCAGGCTGGAGGGCAATCTTGGCTAACTGCAACCTCCGCCTCCTGGATTCAAGCGATTCTCCTGCCTCAGCAGGAGTACAGGCGCACACCACCACGCCCAGCTAATTTTTGTATTTTTAGTAGATATGGGATTTCACCATGTTAGCCAGGATGGTCTCGACCTCTTGCCCTCATGATCCACCCGCCTTGAACTCCCAAACTGCTGGGATTACAGGCGTGAGCCACCGCGCCCGGCTGGGTAGGTGAAATTTAAAAAATATAGGTGCTTTCAAAAGCTACGTGCTTTTCAAAAGTACATTTTCTTGTATGTTACTTATACCTCAATAAAACTGATTTAAAAAGAAAAACATGTAAATACTCCCAGTAGAGGGGACACATTTGACAAAGGTACTGAAAGAATAAGACTGGGACTTACACTGGGCAAGAACTGGGACCCATATTTCCTAGAAAAGGGGCCCTCCTGGGCACCTCTCTCTTCTCATTCTACACACTGTCTATGAAATCTCATTCACTCCTCCTCAATGATGACTCCCAACTATATCTCCTGCCCACTTCTTTTAACCTCCAGAACCACATATACAACTAGTAATCTCAGCAGTTTGGGAAGCCAAGACGGGCGGATCACGAGGTCAAGAGATCGAGACCATCCTGGCCAACATGGTGAAACCCCATCTCTACTAAAAATACAAAAATTAGCTAGGCATGGCAGTACACGCCTGTAGTCCCAGCTACTGGGGAGGCTGAGGCAGGAGAATTACTTGAACCCAGGAGGCAGAGGGTGCAGTCAGCCAAGATCGCACCACTGTACTCCAGCCTGGCAACAGAACAAGACTCTGTCTCATGAATAAATAAATAAATAAATAAATAAATAAATAAAGTCTGCATTTTGTCTGGGTGTACCAAATATAACTCATACTAACATGTCCCAAACTGAATTTCACATCCTGCCCATAAATCTGTTCCTCCATTGGTTTACCTTCCCAGATTTCCTCTATCCAGACCAAAACCTCAAGGATCATTCTAGGTTTTTGTCCGCCATATTTAAATGGTTGATCACTAAGACCTCTACATTCAATCCCTGCAGCCACTGCAATTAAATCTTAACTGATGTTCCAACCTCCATCAAGTGGTAACTCCCTTGACCTCTACCCCAAATTTGATACTAAAAGGTCAAGGTTGTGTCTTAACCATCTATATATCTCTAGCCTTAAACAGGATTTATACACAGAGAATATTTAATAAATAGAGGCTCAATAAATGTTGAGTCAGTGAGTAGAGAAGTAAATTAGTTTCCCACTACTCCTCCATGGAGGCACTCTATTCTCCAGATTTGTTGTTTTCATACCTTTGTTTCCTCAGCCTGGAATCAATGCCCTTCCCAATCTTGCTAATCTCCAAGTAGTGTCTTCTCTTCTGTGCTCCACTAACCCAGTAACATATTTCTAATAAAGTCCTTATGATACTGTCTTATAATTATCTGCTGGCACCTTAGCCACCTCTATGATATCCCTTTATCTTAATATTTGTTATTACAATCACCAATAATTTGATTAGTGTATTTATCATCTCTAAAAATTGATGACTTTCTATATAGTAGGGATTGTGTTTCATATATCTGTTACAGGCTGAACTGCATCTCCTCAAAATTTATATGCGGAAAGCTTAACTCTCAGTACCTTAAAATATGACTGTATTTGGAAACAAGGCCTTTAAAAAGATAATTAAAATAAAATGAGGACATATGGGTGGGTTCCAATCTGACTGATGTCCTTATAAGGAGAGAAAATTTGGACACACCAAGAGACACCAAGGGCACACAGGCATAGGGAAAAGGCCATGTAAGGACAAAGAGAGAAGGAGGCCGCCATCTGCAAGCCAAGAAAAGAGGCCTCAGGAGAAACCAAACTTGCTGACACTTTTATTTTGAATTGATAACCTCCAGAACTGTGAGAAAATTAATTTCTGTTATATTTTGTTATGGTAGCGCTAGTAAGCTAATACAATTACATACAGAATAAAGCCTGCCACATAGTAGTTATCCAGTAGGCATTATGGATCTACCATAACACTGATTATATATATATAAATATAAATATATATAAAATCTTGGTCTCAAAAGGCAAGAATTGTCACAGTCATATTTGTAGTCTAGGCATCCAGCTCAGTAATTAGCAGATAGTATTCACAAACACTAATGGAAAAATGAATGAGTTTGGTTGAAACAACTCATAAAATAGAACTATGGCAGATAAATTTAGAAATGTATTAAGAGCAGAACACAGAGAGCTCCAAAAGTTTGGGTGAATCTGGGGGCTTTAATCCTATGCAATTGGTACAACACAGAAGATTCTGAGGAAACTAAAAGATTAGGGCCAAAATTTCAGCAAAACTTGTCAAATGATGGTATGCAGCATATGAACAGGCCTGGGGAATATAGGAGGGGTGCACTGCAAGACCAAAAACGGGGATGAGCCAAACATAATATATCATGTATCTATAGTGTAGTAATTAGGGCCAAATATCTGATACTGGTCACATTTAGAACACAGGTCAATTTCTCCTTGTTCCCATCATTTAATTTCTGTTCCCATCATCCTCAAGGGAGAGAATCTGGGTCAACAGTTAGGCAACATGTATATCTTTCAAAATGTTGGCTTCTGTCTTCTATGTATATGTTAGTTTTTCCCCCAAATGGCCAAGTGTTCTGCAAAAGAGAACACTATAAGCTTTCAAATACTCATGGGAACTTGTAAACGTAATACAACATTCATGTAATTTCCACTTGCTACACAACACACCCTGAGGATGTTTTTCTGGAATATAACATGTGGTTCTGTTGCTAAGAAAAAAAAAAAAGAGGTTGCTTGATGAAAGATATGAAAAAAATCTAAACACAGCCAAAATAATACCTTTGAACTATACCACTTTTTATATCAGAACAAGTGAAGGAAGAAAGTTACAAGTGTACCGTGTTAACTCTGTGAGACAGAGCCATATTCTTTCATTGTGGAACTGCATTTTGTAGCAAAATGTTATTATGCACCAGAAACCATTACTTCTTCCTTAAAATATTAATATCAACATGGTTATAACTAATTACTTAGGGGGGGAAAATATGGATTGATATTCTCAACTGGCTTTTTCTAAGCACTTAAATTCATTTTCACTACCAGCTCTTAGATTTGTTTCAAAATGAACTAAATTTAAAGTATGGTCCAGGGAATGTAATAAGGACAAAATATAGAGGGTCATTCTAGAGCAAATACGCAGGTACCTGCTAAGAAATCAACTTATAAAAAAATTAAAGCACAATTTAAATAATTATGATCATAAGAATACAAACATCAACAACTAACCTTTATGGAACTCTTACCATGTCCCAGCTACCCCACTCAAGGCTTAAGATATTTAGGATGAACCATATGAAAACAGCAATTTCGTAAGGTTCAACCTAATACACTTTCTCATTTAATTCTTACAACTACCCCAATTAAAGAATGTTGTTATCATCCCCATTTTACAGATGAGGAAACTAAAATTTAGAGGGCTTAACTTGATCAAAGTTAAAGAGCTAGGAAATAGGAGAAATGGGACTAAAACCTAGGTCTGAATCCAAAGCCCACATTCTCATTACATATTACACAATAACAGCAGTCTCTGTGTCTTGAAAACCAGGCTGAAGGTGTAGGTACACACTGCCCAAAGCCACTACATAGACAGTTGTGCGGGCTGTACCCTCACAAAGGACCCCAGCAAGGGAAGGGAGTGAAATGGGGCTGACATCCAGCCCATGCTTCACTATCCATCCTGTTACAGGATGGCATCCAACTGAAGAATGAGGTTCTCTCACTTACCAAAAATTGCTACATTGGCTTACAGTGGCCCTGATGGTGTTGGTATAATTTTTCTTTTTTTTTTTTGGAGACAGAGTCTCGCTCTGTCGCCCAGGCCAGAGTGCAGTGGCGCAATCTCAGCTCACTGCAAGCTCCGCCTCCCAGGTTCATGCTATTCTCCTGCCTCAGCCTCCCGAGTAGCTGTGACTACAGGTGCCCACCACCACGCCCAGCTAATTTTTTGCATTTTTAGTAGAGGTGTGGTTTCACAGTATTAGCCAGGATGGTCTCGATCTCCTGACCTCATGATCTGCCTGCCTCGGCCTCCCAAAGTGCTGGGATTACAGGTGTAAGCCACCGCACCCAGTCTGCTGCTGGTATAATTTTTTTTAATTTTTAGAGAAAATTTTAATAGTACAGATTAAAAGCCTTAAAAGATATATATTCTTTGATCCAGAAATTTCACTTTAAGGAACTTATTCTAAGGAAATAATTAAGAATCAACACAAAATTTGCATTACAAAGATATTTATCAGTGTTTATAAAAGAGGAAAAAACTAAAAAATCTAGTATGTCCAACAATAGGGTATTAGCTGTTATATGAGATCTAATACGATTAAAATAATGTTGGAGAAATACATTCATTAACTAATAAGCTTTTCACAAAATATTATGGGAATGACAAAATTTACAAAAATCCTAGTCATTTTAGTAAAACTAAGATGCATGTATATATTCTACATGCAGTATATCCGTGGATGGGGAAGGAAACAGAGAAAAAACACTAAGTGATGGAATTATACGTTTTTAATGTTCTTCTTTGTTCTACTTTCATATATTTTTCTATAAGATATATATAAGCCGGGTGCACTGGCTCACATGGGTAATACCAGCACTTCGGGAGGCCGAGGTGGGCAGATCACTTGAACCCAGGAGTTTGAGACCTGCCTGGGCAACATGGCGAGACCTCTTCTCTACAAACAAAAATACAAAAATTAGCCAGGTGTGGTGGTGTGTGCCTGTATTACCCAGCTACTGAGAGGCTAAGGTGGGAGGATCGCTCGAGCCCAGGAGGCAGAGGTTGCAGTGAGCTGAGGTCACACAGCTGCATTCCAGCCTGAGCAACAGAACAAGATGCTGTGTCCAAATAAAAAGTGTGTGTGTGTGTGTGTGTGTGTTATATAAAATAACTCAAAAACAGGTAAAGCAAACAAACAACAAAAACTACAAGAGGTAAATAACATAAAGCTGAAAAACTGTTACATACAAAGTCCAGCCACACAAAATTTTATTCTGCCTCCTAACTTGGAAATTACTGGATTGGTGCAAAAGTAATTGCAGTTTTTCCCATTATAGAATCTGTGATATATTATGGTTGAAACTGAAGCAAAAAATACCTAATTTCATGTGAAACTGAGAAATCTAAGTCATTTTACCATATGGCCTGGGTTGAGAAGCTCTGCCTCAAAATACAGATACAAAACAAAGCACAGGCCAGGCGCCGTAGCTCACACCTATAATTCCAGCACTCTGGGAGGTCGAGAGGGGCAGATTACCTGGGGTCAGGACTTCAAGACTAGCCTGGCCAACATGACAAAATCCCATCTCTACTAAAAATACAAAAATTAGCTGGATGTAGTGGCACGTGCCTGTAGTCCCAGCTACTTGGGAGGGTGAGGCACGAGAATCACTTGAATCCAGGAGGCGGAGGTTACACTGAGCTGCTATCACGCCACTGCACTCCAGCCTGGGTGACACAATGAGACTCTGTCTCAAACAAAAAACAAAACAAAGCAAAAATTATATTCTAACTATCTTTAGATAACAAAAACTTAAATGAATGTTTTAAAAACAAGAAGCATTTTATTTTTAGTATTACTTATCAAATAAATAGAATTCTCAATAGAGTAAAAAAGCAAAAAGTGGCTCCTGATAGCCAGGAGTTGGCCTGGCACTATCAGCTACGCCTCAGGGTACTACAATTAAACATAAACAATTTCACAGAACACTATCAGACAAGGCCACCCTGTGCCCATGACGGGTCAAGAGAAAAATTAGACCACTCTGTCTAATCATGTCTAAACACAGACAAAACATGAACATTGTCCTGACCACCAAAAAAAACAATAATCAGGCTGGGCGTGGTGGCCCAGGCCTGTAATCCCAGCACTTTGAGAGACTGAGGCAGGTAGACCACTTGAGATTACAAGTTTGAGACCAGCCTGGCCAACATGGTGAAACCCCGTGTCTGCTAAAAACACAAAAAATTAGCTGGATACGGTGGCAGGCACCTGTAATCCCAGCTACTCGGGAGGCTGAGCTAGAAGAATCACTTGAACCCAGGAGGTGGAGGTTGCAGGAAGCAGAGATCATGCCACTGTACTCCAACCTGGGCAACAGAGGGAGATTCCATCTCAAAAAAGTAAAAATAAATAATAATAGCCAATGACCAAACACAATCCTGACTAATATGAATGACTACTGTTTCTTTCTTTTTTTTTTTTTTTCTTTTTTCTTTTTTTTCCTTTTATTTCCTTTTTATTTTGAGAAAGGCTATCACTCTGTTTCCCAGGCTGGAGTACAGTGGCATGATCACAGCTCACTGCAGCCTCAACCTCCAGGGCTCAAGTGATCCTCCCATCTCAGCCTCTCAAGTAGCTAGGACTACAGGTGTGCAACCACCACACACAGCTGATTTTTGTAATTTTTTGTAGAGACGGGGTTTTGCCATGTTACTCAGGCTGGCCTGCAAACTCCTGAGCTCAAGTGATCTACTCGCCCCAGTCTCCCACAGTGCTGGGATTACAGGCATGAGCCACCACACCCAGCCAACTGCTGTTTCTTTATCAATCATAGCTTTAGCCTTGCTCCATTTTCTTGCCTTCTAGGTTCTTAAAATTATTCCTACTTTCCAATAGCATCTAATCCACTGCAAAGCCCCACTTCCTTATACTCTAACCAAAATCACTTAACACAAGCCCAAATCTTGTATGGTTCCCTATGACACATATTCTCCCTCAGTATAATAAATCACCTCATCTTGTTTCACTGCAGATATACTCCTGGTGGTCTTCCAGGATATATCTGTTATCAACCAGATAACAAAAGTTGGGACTATACACTTGAATACAGGATGGATTAGGAATAAAATAATTACATAAAAATACCAATAATCAAAAGAACAGATAACATTCTACATAAAAGGATCTTTTGACACATAAACTTATCCTATCATGGATTTCCATGAATTCGAAATTCCCAGTGTTTATCAGCACTGTGATTGTTGACTAATAAATTTTCAATTAAATTCGCAAATCACAATGTAAATATAAAAAGTAGAACATAAATGAAGAAACGAACCCCTGAAAATAATATCTATAACCATACAATTCTCTACTTTAAACACATTATTTTTATGTAGACTATGAGTTTCTTATTAACAAGTTTTGAAAAACAACAGGTCGTGAAAATTAATCTATCTAGAACACAGGCATGAGTTAGTATTTAAACGGTAAACTGCCTTCTGACTGATTTTCAAGGGAAACCTTGCCCTATGCATCCTTACCTCCTGGGTCCTTGTCTGGATTATACTCTAAAGCATTGCTACAGATGAGGTCAATATCTTTCAGGAAATCCTTTGCAGTTAGGTAATTATGTTTATCAATTTTAGTTATTACTGTTGATAAGTCCATTGGTTCCTTGATTACTTCAAGATAATCTGAAACCTAAAACAAATAAGATATTTTAATAAAAATTAGTTCTGGTTTTTCATATCATCTCAGTTCGTAAAAACACAAAATAAAAACAAAGTTCTTTAAAAATTAAATCTAAATATCAAATAAATAATTTATAAAGATAAAACTGCAGTGCTGTTTATGCTACCAAAGTTACTATCTGCCATACTTTCCATGAAAGCTTCAGTTTCCAAGTCATACCTAAATCAACTCTGAAATGTTTCTGTTCTTAAAATTTGAAACTATGTCTGTGTGTTTTTTTTTTTTTTTAACCCTTTGGGCATATCTGAGAAGAGAATGTATGGACAAAAATACCCAATGAGCATCAATAAATGTGACTTCAAGAAAAAGAAAAGGAAAATAAAAAGCAAAGACTTTTCATACTATGAGATAAGTTATTCTGATAAATCTCTTTAAATTTTCAACAAAAATTTTCTTTTTCAGTTTTCTAGAGTGAACTATTTCATGGAAAGTATTTTCCACTCCTTTGGAGTCATCACAAACATTTAGAGTCAATTACATAAGAAAATTAAGTATAGTTTTCCTAACCAGTATGAGATTTGCTGGATTTGTCCCTAGGTATAAAGAAATCTACAAACAAACAAACAAAAACAAACATGCTGCTTTCTGTGCTGATTTTCTGTGAGATAACCCTAAACAAGAGATATTAAGTCTTGATTTGCCCAATAAATTGTGTATCCCCGACCAATAAGAAAGTGCTAGCAACTTACGTATCTACTGCCTTCCCCAATGCAAATCTCAAATCAAGTAAATAGGTTTCCTACAAAAGCAGTCTTAGCAGTAATGTCTAAAATTAGTCCAGGAAAGATTTCTAGGGAGATGGTTAAGTTCTACTCTATGATCGTAGGGTTAGTTTTCTCACAGTTTCAGAGGGCATCTATACCATTATTTTTAAATTTACATATTCACACACACGCACGCACATATACATAATTTATATGTTTTTTAATGTTTAGGATTACTTATAAAAAATATTAAGTAGAAGTGTATGTGTGTTTTAATTCATTTTTCACCTTTTAGGAGCTGAAAAACCAGTCAATCTCCCTATAAGAGAAGTAGCAGAGTTATACTGAAACAAACTACCTCAGAAGATATTAGCTGGATTCCTAGTTCTGGTATTTGACACAAATGCCTGTGTACAAGTGGAAACTGTTTTATAAACTAAAAAGCACTCTAAAATGTATATTATTAAAGACTATAAATGTTACCACCCTATGCTTAATTTTAAATTTAACATTTGTTTTCTAAAGTTTTGTTTTCTCTGCAGTCTGCTTTGGAATTTGATAAAGTTTTCAGACACTTTAAATTCATTAATTAAATAAAAACTTTAGTTTTAGGTTATCTTATTTCCCCCTCTCGATCCTTCCCAGAGACTCCTATGTTTTCAGCTTAAGAGCTGAATGAACCTGAGAAGAAAAACAAAGGAGAAAATAAGAGAAACATAAGCCTAAATAAAATATTTATCTGACCAACATTTTCTGTCCCTTTGTACTACCTTACCATCATTTATAAAACTATTACAGATGGCATTTGAAAATCTGACAAATCTTTTCTGATTGGAAAGAAAAGAGTTTTCCTGAGCAAAAGCAAAACTGGTTTACTCCCAGCATGGGAGGCTGAGTTGGGGGCAAGCCCTTATCCTTTAAGAAGTGTTAAGAGTCCAAATATACCAAATAGGGGAGTGGAAGGAAGGGCACGCACACATATCACATTTATTTAAAATAATTTTTTAATCAGCTGATAGTTTTAAGATTATCTAAAAACACTATGGGGGGGGAAATTCCCACAAATATAAACGGATATTTATTAATTAAAAAAGCAAATTAGGCATGTCCTGTTATCCTGTTGGAAAGATATAAAGTAGCTATGATAACGAACGTGGGCTTTGAATTTTAAAAAACTTTCAAGTCTTGGCTATGTCACTTGCCAACAAGTCTGTTTCCTCAGCTGCAAAGTAAGAATAATAATAATGATCCTACAAGGTTGATAAGAGGACCAAATGGAAAAAACAGTGTATTGTGGATAAAGGTACAAATAAAATCAGTCTCTCTATTCCAAAAAGGGGGGAAAGTATTTATTTTCAGACTTGCCGGGGGCGGGAGGAATGTAAATGCTAGCTCATTCTTCCCAGCAACAGATGAGGTAATGGTTTCAAAGGAATCCGCTCAGGTCCAAAAGCACAGATTTCACAATTAGGATACAACATTAAATTCTGAACCACTCATAATTCAATTATTTTTTTAAAAAAAGAAATGAATAAAAAACTAAAAACACCAAAGCTGTTCAAACATGGAGTCTGAACTATAAGAAGGAGGCCAGTAAAGATTACACTGTGTTCATCCACACACTACATTATCCCAGGATAAAACAAAAACCAAAAATGTAGTTGACAGTATTGGATTCCCAAATGGAAAATTTCTTTTCTCATCATCACAAACCATGCTCCCACAAGCACACAAAATAATACACACATAAAGTGAGAAATTTTCCACTGGGAGCAGAGAAAACCCTTAGAAAGAAAAATAATTTAGTTGCACAGGATGTTTTAACTTCAAACAGCATTCCAGCCACAGGCATTTCCAAAATATGAAAGACAAAGAAACTTCAGGTTTTTAACTACCTCTTTTGATGAGGTAAACATAATTTGGGAAATGCCAGTATTAACTGGTATTGATTGGTTAACACCAATATACTCTTTGAGAGCAGAATTTATCCTGGAATAAAAATAGTCTAGTATGGATATTTGACTAAGGCAACTTTTAATCCTCTTCTTAAATCGAAGAGTAAGAGACCACAAAGATTAATAATAATTAAGAGGACATATATAAATTGGTTGCTAATTTCATCCAAAAGTCACCAGATATTTGCTGATGACATAGGTAGTTATCACATGGATTAAAATTTTATAGGCTAGGGGTAATATTCATCCATGCCTTTGCTTTTTTTTCCTTCCAAAAAAAGATGTCAATATTTTTTTCTTTTAGCCAGTTCAACTTCACTGTTTGCACACTACTGAAACAAGACCTCTTCAATATCCACCGGTTTGCTGAAGATGTTAAAGCGTTTATCTGTGGCCAGCCTCTTGGTTACATCCCTGAGAAACAACCGCAATTCTCTTAAAGTATTTTCCTCCTGGTCCTCCATTCGATTTTTTTCTGATTCTGATAATTGACGAGGTGGAGAAGGTAGTGCAAGAGGAAGCACTTCCATAGCACAAAGAGCTAGAGAAAACAGAAGAAAATGTTAAGATTCCAACATCATGGGCCAGGACCCTTTTTTGGCATTCTCTCAAAATGTTCTTTAAAGAAAAGAATTACAAATACAGTCATGTGTTGCTTAACAACAGGGATACATTCTAAGAAATGTGCAGTTAGGCAATTTTGTCATTGTGTGAACATCATACGAGTATACCTGCACAAACCTAGATGGTATAGCCTATGACATACCTAGGCTATATGGTAAAGTCTATTACTCCTAGGCTATCAACCTGGACAGCATGCGACTATACTGAATACTGTAGGCAATTGTAGCACAGTCATATTTGTGTATCTAAACATAGAAAAGGTATAGTAAAAATACAGTGTTATAATTTTACGAGGCCACCATCATACATGCAGTCCATCGTTGACCAAAATGTCATTATGCAGCGCATGACTATATGTGTGAAACATGCAAATCCAGCAAGTAAAAATTTGCATAGAAACAAAAAGGGAATAGCTTCACTTTATAAAATAACTCACAACAGGACCCCTTTAAAAAACAAAATCATTTGATTTTGAAATATTATTTATATATAACTTATAAGAAATAATTCAAATCAACACAAATATCTCCAAGTAAAGTATTACATACTGATTTTCTCAAGTCAACCTTGTTTAAAAACTGCTTCTTAAAATGAGATTGCCTTATATGCATAAAAAGTATAATGGGCAAGTAATATTTGATCCTTCCTATCCCCAAAAGAATTCTGATTTTAGGCAGGTCTCCTGCCCTCATATTCTGAGTACAACAGAGTAGGGACAGTGAATGCCACCTGCAGGAAGGGAGGGAAAAAAAAAAAAAAGAACAAAAAAAGGAATTCCACGGTCATGAAGGAGATGGAAAACCAGTCCTAAGTGTTATATGTAAAATCCATGGTACTCACTACCTATCCTAAGAAAAACCAAATATCTTCTTAAAAGGTAAAGTATTAACTTTCCTAATTATAATGTTCTCTAATTTTAAAAGACTTCCCTGATATCACACTAAAGCTCAGAATTAAAATTCTAAGTATTTTTCACTGATTTCTAAATAGCTCCTAAGTTGAAAACTGAAAGTCAACAGAAACAACTGAAAAAGAATATCAACGGTAAACACAGAAAATTCAAATCTATGAGATTAAAATATATCTCGAAGCATGAAAGACTGAAATAAATCATTTTCATAATGAAATATTTAGATTAACAGGAAGCAACAAAATAAATCATAATTTACATATTAAACTTCCCAAGGTTTTGGGAGGGAAAAAACCAAAACTACAGCAATTTGATAGGTGTTTATTTTTAAAACACCAATAAAATTTGGAAAGGAGCCACTAAAGAACAATAAAATTACTAAAATGTTACATAATATAACCAGTGAAAAACAAAGCAAAAAGAATATGGAAAAATAAGGACTTGGCAGGGATGGGGAATGTATTGAGTATCCTCCAAGAAGGGCTCTAAGAAACATAAAAGATGGAACGAGGGTAAAGAGGCTTAAAAATTTTTACCAAACAGGATTGTTACTTCCTAGAAGAGGCTGAAAGATTAAGCAAGTAGATCTTATCCTTTACGCATCTTTAAGATTAGGAAAATAAAACCTCTTTCGAATGACTTAGAATGCAGCCCTTACTATGTCAAGGAACTGAAATCTGACAAATTCTTGAGGTACCTCGTAAAGCTCAATTCTAGAGTCTAAAATTATTGAGTCCAAACCCAAGAAAAATCTAACACTTAAAACAAAGCCAGAATAGATTTTCAAATGGCTAGAATAAAATGTTAAATGTAATGGGTCCTAACTAAGTCTCTGAAAAGTCAATCAATAAATAAACTAGAAATGGCAAATGTTCTAACCAGCCCATCAAATCTACCACGGCCCAAAAAGGAATGAGCACAACACCTGGTGTTCACAACCTGCCAGTTCAAGTCCTGGGTACTTACTGTGACTAAAGCATAGGAGAACTGAAGACTTTTTTTCTATGACTTTTTGAGCCCCATAATGTGAAATCTACCAGAGGAAGTGGTTGAAGTCATAAGAAGAAGTCCTATTTAGTAAAGCTTTAACAAGGCTATACTTCCCAATCTCAAGTCAGATGAACACAATGGACACTTCCACATGTCATCTAAAGATAAACAGAACCTGACAAACTCTCCTCACTTCCATGAAGAAAGGGCTAAAATAAACTGACTCCAAGAAAGGGCATTTCTTAACTCCATCCCCCCCCCCATTTTCCTAAAGGCTTTACAAACTTTACCAGCATGTTTCCTTCGTGGTGGAGCCATTGATGCCTGATTGAGAATCAATTCTTGAAAAAATTTTCTTCTGTCTTCTTCAATAGGCCTTTGAATATACAAGACCTCTTCATACTGTATTCTAAAGATACATTTAACCTACACATATACACACACACAAAGACATTAAATATATAAAGAATTAAAAGCTTACATATCATACCAAATTGCAATGTCTTCATCTTCCAGTATCACGTTCAATATTCATAGACCATTCACATGGGGTTATAGTTAACCTAGTCCTAGGCTATGCCGTTGAAGGGTTCAACCTCATGGGCTAAACAGGAATGGTAGAATGTCCAGTTGCCCAAGTCATTAATGAATGATACTATATATCGAGTAAGAGTCATCAGACAATAGCAAAAAGGATAGCTAGTTGTAACAGATGGCAACAATCTCAAAGGGCTTTTACATAAGAGCTGAAAAGTAATTACTTAGAATCTATAATAGAGAGCTGGAAGAATGTTAACACTGCCATCTATTATCCTCATATTTCTTTGTATTCCCTATTCATTGACTTCCCTTCCTGTGCTCTTTCCCTACAAAGTCTACTTCACTGTAATCTCTGGAATCCTGGTTCCACTGCAAATAAACTATACCTCTGGTCTAGTTTATGTTCCATGACACACTCCAAAAAGATTAAGCCAATTATTCTCATATCTTTCAGCTCCATCCACTTGGTGATTACTCACCTCTTCTGTTTACCTACTCAGACTTTGACCCCAGGTGTCCACCTTCCAAGATATGCTGTTTAAATCCTCTTTACCTCATCCAAATTTGTCTACTATGGCATTAAACACTGTATTTAATTTTTATGGTTTTTCTAGAATGTCTACTTTCTACCTTCTAGACACCACACTCCCTGAGAACAGAGATCACTTCTTATTCATCTGTTTTCCTACACCTATCCCAGTGCCTGGTATTTAGCATGCCTAATAAGCATGTACTGAAAGAGTTAACCTTGTGATTTTTGTTACCCAGCCCAAATCAAATTGGAAACTGCAAATAAAAAAAGGGAGGTGGTCACTAGTATGGAAAGATATACCAACCATGACACTGAGAAAATATGGATTAGAATCAAAGACATCATATTCTTGCCCATTTAGCCACACGTTTGTGGTCTAAATTTGAATAATTCATTGAATTTGTCATTTCTAACCACTTACTAGATTAAGCCTATGAACTGAACCCTTAAAAATTCCATAAATATTATGTCATTCAATCTTTATAACAATGAGGTAAGTATTATTTCCTCATTTTACAGATGAGGAAACTGGGGCTTAGAAAGATTTAAGTAATTGGCTTAAAGTAATAAAGTGAATAAAGAAAACTAGATTATATAAACTCTAAATGCCTTTTCCAGCTCTGAAATTCTAAGAGAAGAAACAATGAAAAGCAAACATCAGAATTCAAAAACTGGATGGGGAATTATTTATCTCAACCTAAAGTCAAATCACTTAAGTTTATAAAATTTCACCTTGTGTCCTGCCAGTGCTTTTGTAGACTACCTTCATGCACAGTTCCCTCCAACTCTTTAATCTACGCTTTGCTGGCCTTTCTTTGAAAATTCTGGAAGTAAGTTTACTACTGAACATATTTTGGATGCCAAACATCATGCCAGACACTGCAGTTATAAAACTAAAGAAAATGTGTTTGTTCTCTGCTGTCACAGATCTTAAGAGTCTCAGAAGAAAAGCATTATGATACTATGCTGGGAGTACTATAACAGAGGTAGCAAAACACAGAGAAAAGACCTTGCAAGGGATGAAAAGACTCTAGGTAAGATGTAGCAGAAATCACTTACATCAATTGGGTCTTGAAAAATAAGTAGAACTTAATATCCTAGACGTACCATGATTTCGTTCAAGAATGGCAAAACATTTCATTTTAACTATTCTCTCCGATAACTTTCAAAACTATGTTAACACTTTATGAATACAAAAGCATACCAAGGACAGGCCTACAATAATCCATGGATATTCTTACCAGGTTACTACCAACACCTCTGAATCCAACATTTTATAAGTGGGATAAATTATACTTCTCTAAGTTCACTCCTAACCTTATCTTCTGACAGTCCTAGCCTCAAACCTTATGCTGTACCAAAGACAAGTCTTCCATAATTCCCAGAACAAATCACGCTGTCTTTCACATTGGTTCACACTGGTTGTGATACATACTATTCACTCATTCCTGACCCCTTCTTTAATGCACCACTCAAGCTGATGCTTTCTGTGCGATGCCTTCCCTAACTTTCCCAGACGCACTTAGGCACACCTTCCAGTATTTATCATTAAACTTTTTTTGAAAAAACAGTTCAATAAAGTTCAGTAAATTTTTACAGCTGTGCAGCCATCACAAGCACACTTTAGAACATTTCCATTACCCCAAAAAGTTTCCTCATACCTACCTGCAGTCAATCCCCACTCCCACTCCCATGTCCCAGCCTAACAACCACTGATAATGCTTTCTGTCTCTAGAGAATTGCCTCTTCTAGACACTTCGTATCATACAACTGATAGTCTTTTATGCCTGGCGTTTGTCACTTAATACTTCAGGTTTTTCCAAGTTGTAGTATGTATTAGTATTTAATTCCATTTATTGTTGAATAGTATTTCATCACATTTTGTTTAGCCATTCACCAATTAAAGAACATTTGGATTGCTTCCACTTTTTACTAGAATTAGTACAACAACTAGAAACATTCCCATACAAATGTCTTTCTGTGAACGTATGTTTTCATTTCTTTTGTGTAGATAACTAGGAGTGGAATTGCTGAGTCAAACCATAAATTTATGTTTAACTTTGGAAAGTGGATGCACCATTTACAATCCCACCAGCAGTATATAAGGACTCCAGCTTCTATATCCTATCCAATACTTGGTATTGTGTATTTTTGATTATAGCTATTAGGTTGGTGTAAAAGCACTGTTTTTTTGTTTGTTTGTTTGTTTGTTTTGCAGCTTTTAATGGCAAAAAACTCTTGCCCCAACCTACACTTTAGTAGGTTGCAGTGGTATTTCATTCCTGAATGACTGATAATGAGCATCTTTTCATATGCTTATCATTCATTTACACATACTCTAAGGAACCTCATATAAAAGGAATTATACAAAATTTGTCCTATGACTAATTTAGCCTAATGTCTTCAAGCTTCATCCATGTTGCAACATGCATCAAAATTTCCTTCTTTTTAAGGCTAAATAATGTTCCATTGTATATGCTACATTTTGTTTATCCTTTCAACTATCGATGGACACTGAGGATGTTTCCACCTTTTGGTTACTGTGAATGATGCTATTGTGAACATGGTGTACAAATACCTGTTCGAGTCCTGCTTTCGATTTTTTTGAGTAAATGCCTAGAACTTGATTTGCTGGATCATATGGCAATTATATATTTAAGATAATGTCATACTGCTTTCCACAGTGGCTATACAATTTTACATTCCCACCAGCAATGCAAAAAGGCTCCCATTTTTCCACATCCTCATCAACATTTGTTAATTTCTGTTTTTTTAATAATAGCCATCTTTTTTTTTTTTGAGACTGAGTCTTGCTATGTCGCCCAGGCTGGAGTACAGTGGCGCGATTTTGGCTCACTGCAAGTCTCCACCTCCTGGGTTCCTGCCATTCCCCTGCCTCAGCCTCCTGAGTAGCTGGGACTACAGGCGCCCACCACCACGCCTGGCTAATTTTTGTATTTGTAGTAGAGACGGGATTTCACAGTGTTGGCCAGGATGGTCTCAATCTCCTGACCTCGTGATCCGCCTGCCTTGGCCTCCCAAAGTGCTGGGATTACAGGCGTGAGCCACCACACCCAGCCTAATCTGAGTTTTCAACGCCCTTACTTGATTTTTCTACTTGAAGTTACTGATTTTCCTCTCCCAGGTCCTACCATAAACCTAAAGACACAACTACATGAAACAAGTTGACAAAATGCTATATGTAATCTTATTTTCATCAGCAGAGTTGAGGAATATTTCTTTAAATAAAATTAATTTCCAATATACTGAATTATATAATCTGAAACTTGCTCATAATAATTTAATAACAAAGCAGATACTGTGAATGTCTTCAGAAACAGAAGTACAATTCTGGCCAAGGTTTATAATCCTTCCTACAAATATCTCTACTTTATCTGCTTCCTCCCTTAAGAGTCTTTTTTCTGTGCTCAACCTTAAATTAGCTCTCTTCTCTAATTCTCCATAAATATCTTGCAATTCCCATATATCTCAACTAAAATTCTCCAAGTATCTTCAGAAAGGGTTTATAAAAGTAAATTTACTTACACTACAATTCTGCATGGTTCTCAAGTGGTCAAAAATTTAAAGAAAAAATATTTTAAAAGAAAAAGAATCCTGCAGAAAGGGAGTGAGGCTGGGCAAGGGTTACTTGAATTCTATGTGATGATTCAACTGTTAGTTCCTTTTTTCATGCAGTAAACTTTTACTGAGTAATTCCCATGTGTTAGCACTGTGCTAGGAATGGGAAAAGTGATGGGTAGTAACACCTGAAAGAGCTAGTGGTCTAGAGACCAGAGGTTCACAAAGTTTTGGTCTCAGGACCCCAAAAAAGCTTTTATGTGAGCTATATGCATCAATATTTACATATTTTAAATAAACCCATTACATATTAACATTAAAAGAATAAAACATACATTATTTTGAAAAATATGTTTTTCCAAAATATAGAGAGAACATAAAACACATAAAATATAAAACAAAATTTAGTGAGAAAAGTGGCACTGTTTAATCTTACTTTTTTGAGACAGAGTCTCACTCTGTCACCCAGGCTGGAGTGCAGTGGTGCAGTCTTGGCTCACTGCATCCTCCACCTCCCAGGCTTAAGCGATCCTCCCACCTCAGCTTCCTGAATAGCTGGGACTACAGGCACGCGCCACCATACCTAACTGATCTTTGTATTTTTTGTAGAGATGGGTGTTTCGCCATGTTGCCTAGGCTGGTCTTGTACTCCCAGGCTCAAGTGATCCGCTTGCCTCAGCCTTGCAAAGTGCTGGGATTACAGGCATGAGCCACCACACCCAGCCAGCACTGCTTTAAATGTTTTCAATTCTCTTTTGTGTCTGGCTTAATGGAAGACCACTGGATTCTCATTTCTGCTTCTGTATTCAATCTGTTACAATATGTTGTTTGACTGAAGTATATGATGAAAACCCAGACTCAGCAGATATGTAGTTGGAAACGAAACTTGATAATCCCCTGCAAAAGTCTTGGGGACTCCTCAGGGGTCCTTGGACCACACTTTGATAACAGCTGGTCTGGTGCAATGATTTCTGACATTTCTTGATCAAACACCTCATCAGTAAAAAATCTGAAAATATTCCCATCACTATATGCATATTTATTTAAATATACTATTTTGCTAATATACTACTCGGAAATAATATATTATAAACCATATACACATGAAATATACTGTACTATTAAATATACTATTTTGCTATACTATTATTAAATATACTATTAGCAAAACAGTATATTTAAGAGTACGGTATATTTTTTGTGTATATGGTTTATAGTATTATTTATTACAAACCATATACACATGAAATATTTAATACGAAAAATAAAAATGAACAGAAATGCTAATGTTTTTCCCAGGATACTAACGCACTGAGTACAAACTCATTGTGGGGACTATTGAACTACGAGAGACAGATACATACAAAGAGACGCAAGAGAATGTCAAAGAGGTTCTAAAAGATGAACTTGTCATTTTGTCCCACTAATAAGACACAAATCATGGAAGGACTAATTATTTTGGGGTTTTCTTCTATTTTAAAAATAAGGTAGGGCAACTTCCTTTCTCCTTCATCTGTGAATAATGGGGTTTATTTTCTGATTATAATGGTATTTATTATGGAAGATATAGAAAATAAGACAATAAAAAACTAAAATGACTACAACCTTTATATCCACAGATAATTACTATTAACATTTCTATATATATCCTTCCAGTTGTACATTTATAAACTGGAATAATACCATACATATTGATTTATTACCTGCATTTTTTAAAACAATACATTTAAACATATTTTCATGACATTAAATTTTCTTTTGTTTTTTGAGACAGGGCCTCACTCTGCTGCCCAGGCTGGAGTACAGCAGCACAACTGTGGTAATAGGCTATTTTTTTCTCTGAGAATTGGTTTTGTACTGCCCACTCTCTACCTCATTTCTTCCATAGATCTGGCAACTTGCTAACCTACAGCTACTTGGTCTACAACTCTCTGTGCTGCTCATTCATTCACCAAATATTTATCAATATGTGCTAAATATTAGAGACTACTATCTTAGCTTGTGACCTAAAGAAAGCAAGCAGGCTAGGTGCAGTGGCTCATGCCTGTAATCCTAGTACTTTGGGGGGCCAAGATGGGCAGATCACCTGAGGTCAGGAGTTCAAGACCACCTGAGGTCAGGAGTTCAGTCTGGCCAATGTGGTGAAACCCCGTCTCTACCAAAATACAAAAATTAGCTGGGTATGATGGCAGGTGTCTATAATCCCAGCTACTCGGGAGGCTGAGACGGGAGAATCGCTTGAACCTGGGAGACGGTGGTTGCAGTGAGCCAAGATCATGCCACTGCACTCAAGCCTGGGCGGCTAAGTGAGACTCCGTCTCAAAAAAAAGAAAAAAGAAAAAAGAAAGCAAGCATTCTAATGGTAGACTTGAAATTAAAATGAAAGGCTTAGCTGGACATGGTGGCTCACACCTATAATCCCAGCATTTTGGGAGGCTGAGGCAGGAGGATCGCTTGAGACCAGGAGTCAAGACCAGCCTGGGCAACATAATGAGACTTCGTCTCTACAAAAATAAGTAAACAAATAAAATAAAATGTAAGACTTGGGAACAGAGGAGAATTTCCTACAAGCTATTAGTATAAAACATGTTATATAATTAAAAGAGAATTCCCATAATCTTCAGCCCACAAATATGATATTCATGATAGCTTTAATAACTACTTATAAAGACAAAAGCAAGAGGGAAAGGAGCTGAAATTTCAGAATTCAATGCTGGCAAATTTCTACTATTTTAGATAGTAATTAAGGGTATTGGTAAATAAATACTGAAAAAGTTTACTAGTCAGTAGGCTTTCTGAATCCATTAAAAGTTATGACAACAGTATAACATTGAAAATGTATATGATATAATGTTAGCTTTAAAATACTAAACCAACAGTAAAATTACACTTGCATATGGGCAACAGAAGTAGGCAACATAAAAACTGCTTATCAAGAAGTCAGACTCATAAAACATTTATTTAAAAATTTTTCAACCAATATAGAGGGAAATTTTCAGGGAATATTCCCTATATATTCCCAGCTAGAATCCTTATTTATCCCACATTTTAACTCTTTTCTTTCTTTTCATAAAATTATAATAAAACTGAGAAAGAGGATCTAACTTGTAAAGTGGCTCCTAGGTTATATCCAGGTTCAGGCCATTCTTCTAAATCAACTTCAGCTGCATTCCTATTTTATAATACTAATACCAAACATTTAACAGCTCCATAATTTCAAAAGAAATTCACATATACTGTCTCACACCAATGACCCTGTCTGTTATTATCCACATGTCATAGATGAAAATGAAGCAATTATAGGTTAAGTACTTATCTAAGATCAAAAGACTAGTAAGTCAATACCCTGGTTTTTCTAACTCTTGCTACATACAGCATTCTGTTAAACTTTATTGGACTCTATCACAAACATTTTGATTAGTGGTCTTCATATACTATCAGATACTGAATAATCAAAAATGAATTACTCTACATTTAATGTATTTTCCTTACAAAAAGCAGTAAATTATACAAATCTATTTTAGCAAGATAATGAAAGCTGAAACATAAAAGAACTCAGTAAACAAACACTTTAATCATAAAATTCTAAATAATCAAGATTTATATTATAGCATTTAAAACACGTAAATCTTTCATATAAACATCATTCCTACTTTGTCTCCTGGGAAAAATATTTCTAAGCATTTCTAAAGGAGAGTATTTCAAGACCTCGTAAGCTCGGGGTATTAAAACAATTTTTAAAAAATCAATTTCACTCAAGTAAGATGATCTACTAATTTTTTCTGAATCGACTGTGATTTTACCTTAGATATGAACTCAAAGTTAGATTTCTGATTTGAAAAATATGCATATTAGAAATAACATTTAAGTTAACATGATGCTATCAATGAAAGAGCTGAAAGGTCAAATCTCATCAAATGACCTCACAGATGAAAAGGATGAGAAGGATATAACTGATAGTGATATAGCCACAATTGTCTTAGAAAGCTGAGTAACCCTTTTCCAAAATGCTTGAGACTAGATGTGTTTCAGATTTCAAACGTTTTCAGATTTTAAAATATATGCACATATATAATGAGATTATCTTGGGGATGGGACCCAAGTCTAAACAAAATTCATTTAAGTTTCATAAAAACCTTACACACATAACCTGAAGGTAATTTTATACATTTTTAATAATTTTGTGCATGAAACAAAGTTTTGACTGCAACCCATCAAGTGAGGTCAGGTGTCAAATTTTCCATTTGTGGCTTCATGTCAGTACTCAAAGAAGTTTCAGGTTTTGAATTTTTTAGAGATGCTGAATCTGTATATATACATGTCAGGTTCTGTTCTAAGCATAAATTATCTCAATCTTTATAACAACACTGTGGAATACCACTATACCCAAAAAGAAACTAAAACTTAAAACAATAAATAATTTACCTACATCACACAGCTAATAGGCAGTTACACCCAGGATATAAACCCTGACAGTATTGATTTTATAATAATTAAAAGGTATCCAATTTACAGGGTCAACTATTTTAGAACAATAAGGAAAGATAAATACTTAATCAGTTCTTACCTCTTCAGGCAGTTCACTGTACATGGTTTCAGAGGTAGACAATAAAAATATAGGTGAAAATGATGGTATATCTTGTAGCAATGTCAGAAAAGTTGCTCTCACAGTTTCACTGACAGCTTCCCACCAATCTCCAATGTGAGGCATGTAAACAATACTAGGTACTGTTCTTCGAGCTTCACGAAAAATCTGATTAAGGAAAAAAACCAGCATTAAACAACTCAAATTGATTATTCTAAAGTCTATCCAGTAATCTCCAAATATATGAAATATGTCAGGCCTATTACAGTCATTAGTTTCAGCCTCAAAATTTAAGTTCAAGAAATGATACACAAGCCTTACACAGCTTCAGTCTACCCTTGCTCCACCAAAAAAAAGTACGTTTTGCCCTTTAATTATTCTTATTCAGTATATATTAACAGTGGAAGGTATTAAATTGCTCCACTTATCTAGCATGTAAAGATAATAAAGCAAAATACCACTGTAAAATATGCTGCAAATAAAGAGATAAATATACACCTATGGCACTCATGCGATATCCATAAACTTTACACAAAGAATAACAACACAGCTTACGTTTTTGAGCACCTTGACTAAAATCATACAATATATAAATTAATCATTTTAACCAAGATGTACCACCCTAGAGCTTAAAATTAATGAACTACCTGCTGAACCAGTCATTCACCTCCTCCCATTATCTTAGTTCAATATTCTATAAAATAGTCACAAAATACTCTAACTTACCTAAAGAGCAAATGATTAGCAAAGAGCTCTGAGACACTTCCATTGTTGGAAAACACAAAATGAAGTTTTCCCCAGGTGTTAAAGAGTCTTAACCATAGTTTCAATCACGCTCTACCAACACACACCAGTAGGGACCAGGTTGGCTGTTAGTAAGCTGCCAAGCTGAATTAATGCCCCTTACTTATTAAGTCGACAGTTTAATATCACACCAACAAATTCTGACATGTTAATAGGACATTTCTCATTATCTTTAACAAGTTGAATTATAAAAATCTTTCTTCCATTTTGAGAATTCTATTCCTAAAATGCTCTACTTATTTTCCCTTATTTTTAACACATTTCAATTAGCCTATGTAATATACAAGATACAGAAATAAGAATTAAGCTGGGCACCGTGGCTCACACCAGTAATCCCAGCACTTTGGGAGGCTGAGACAGGCAGATCACTTGAGGTCAGGAGTTCAAGACCAGCCTGTCCAACATGGTGAAATTCCATCTCTACTAAAAATCCAAAAATTAGCCAGGTGTGGTGGCGCACGCCTGTAGTCCCAGCTACTCAGGAGGCTGAGGCAGGAGAATCGCTTGAACCCAGGAGGCGGAGGTCACAGTGAGCCGAGATCGCACCACTGCACTCTAGCCTGGGAGACAGTGAAACTCCATCTCAAAAAAAAAAAAAAAAAAGAAAGAAGAATTTAATATTTAAAATTATTGGGATTATCGGAAACTATCCTAAGAATCAAAAGTATTATTTTTCTTTAATGAGTAAGCTTACCACTTACATACATTTCTTAAATAGTGTATTTTATACAGCTTTCAACCTTCTGTGTAAAGTAAAAGATACTGCCAATTGAATAATAAACCAGTTGAAAGAGGCTCAAATAGTAATTGGAAAAAATGTAGATGTTATGATCACTCACATCAAAAGTAATATTTGCTCCTTCCCTTCCTTAATATTTGCATATCCACCAATCCAGAACAGTTGTACAGTACAACTCCTTCAGGACTCTCAAATTTTGACCTTTTCTGCAAACACGTACCCTCCTATCCTGGATCTTGGAAATCCAAGGATTATTTTTTTCCAAAGTTCTTGTAGAAAATTCATAAGAGAAAAACAAGCATAAATATTGGCAAAAGGAAAGAACCATGCAGAAGCACAAAGGCAACTGAGGCATTTATTTAAAAAAAAAAAAAATTACATGCCACCCAAATCAGGCATGGTTACATGGAAGACAGTGACCAACTCCTTTTGTCACTTTACAGTTCCCCACTCTGTGCTGGTAAAACAAGAGATAGTCAGCAAAGAAAGAAAGGTGATCATATGAAAGACTAACCAACTATAGGTTACTAAGAAACCTCACAAAGCCAATCACTTAATTCGGCCATGCAAGCTACCACATACATGCCCAGGGTATGAGAGAAGACAGGAAAACATGCCTTTAAAAAAAATGAAATTTTGCCTTTGATTTTAGTACTTCTAGGTTAGATTTTCCAGGAACATGTGCTGAGAACATCTAGCCATTAAAAAATATCAAAGAGGATGAGCAAAGCAACAGAAGGTTAAGTGATAATAATTTGACAGAGTCAGAGGTTAACTACAGGTATCTTAACTGTATTTGCAAGGGTGAACTACATACAATTATCAACAGCTCTAAGAGGTGAGGTTTGTGTTTTTGTATTTCTTCTTTTCCTCCAATTGTCTCAAAATTAACATGATACTGAACTCAAATTGAACATGATAGCATATTGACCCCATTTAAAAATTTAGAAATTTTTCCACATTTCCAAAAAATTTCTTATTTTCATCTCATCTTCTCAAAATCAACAAATTGAACGTGACATCCTACTAGTCCAATAAAAAGAATCTGGAGGCTTTTTACTTCCAAAGCTTTTAGGAAAATGTCCTTCTTGACAAAAAAAATTTAAACTATATTTGAAAACTTACTGGGGAAAAAAAAATCAGGCAAGTCTAAGATGAACATGGAAAAATAAAAAGGCTTCGCCTTTCTGATCTATGAGTGTATAATTACAGGAATTGAGAATTAACCTAACTACATGAAATACCAACATCTATGAAATATTTTTGTAATTTTTCTCCTAAGCCTTTAGAGGAAAACCATCCTTAATTTCTAGAAATACTAAAAAGCACTATTAAAACAAGCTTTCTTTTTAATTCCTTGTTCTATGTCATCTCAGAATATTAAAATAAACTTTTATATTTTCTTTAGATCTATAACCAGTCTGTTCTAATTCCCATTTTGTAATAAAAATTCAAAAAGAACAGAGTTTGAGAATAGCATTTAAAAATTCTTAGCATATATAAGCAATAGGAAAAAAAAAGTTTAATCCTAGTATGATTTTTTTCTGCAACATAAAAACAGCTCTTGAGCAGTTTGCTGGTAACTTTTAAAGTGTGGAGTAAAATACACTCTGTGAAATCAAATACCAGATAATTCAGAGTAGAAAAATATAGCCTAGTTTCAATGAAGCGGCAACTGGCTTGGGAACAAGTGATGCCATTTGAGAACTAGAAAAATACTCACCTATAGGGTGTCTTGGATTGGTGGATGTGCAAGGTGTAGTAGAAAACAGAAAAACTGTTATAGAAAAAAAAAAAAAGACAGTAGGCCAAATTACTGAACCAACCGTTTCAAAATACCTCTGACATGACCAGCACTCTTGCACAAGTAAAATGAACAAACACCAGCATATGTGAACTGTTCATTTTGATTCTTTATTACATTACACTGCATTTCCTTCTGACCTCCTTCTTGCCACAGACATTATAAGGACCTTAGTTAACAAATTTTTTAAAAACTTTCTTTATTTAAAAAAATCACAAACTACTTCCTCTAAATATTAAAGATATTAAAGGCAAAAATCAGGCCACCGAACTTAGAAGTAGCCATCCAAGGAAGCAGTCATGATATAAACTGCACTTATAGTTACAAGAGTTCTAATCATCTCAAAAGCTAAACTTTGAAGTCAGCATTTTAGCCATCAAATTAAAATGTTCTGTCCATGAAAATTTAGTGTATTTTTAAGAATTTGTAGTCCCATAACAAGCCATTTCCTTTAGAAAGTGAAAACTATACAATTTTTAAACCCAAATGTGAATGAAGCAGAAAGCTCAAAGCCAGTATCACTTTTACCTGCCTAAAGAGGGCAATATAGAAAAGAAACAACTTTTGTCATCAAGAAACTTCCAGAACTTGTCTCAGTCACTTAATAGTATTATAAATATATTAAAATTATAAAACACAGGTAAAAGAAAAATGTTGGGACCTACAACATCTTCAATGTTTATAAAAATTAAAAGGCACTAATAAGTTTAATTCTTTGTGCCATGCTATCAGAAATTATTAAAATAAATAATATCTTTGCATTGCTGGTGGCTTTATTCCATTTTTATCCCTTTACTCTATCTATTTATATTCCCTTTATCTAAGATTTATTGAGAATCTCTTGTGAAAAGAAAGCACTGTCTGGATTCTAAAGATTCAGGATTCAATAAATAAGGTACAAATTTCTTTACATGCACACAAAATAAGCCTGTTATAAAACACATCTGTACTAGTTACTGAACTATGGTAGTAACACAAATTAGCATTTTATGAAAATTAAATCACTTAAATTCTTTTTCTTTTTCTAATATTTTCATTCCCTAAGGACTTCAAGAATTTCAGTAAGTATGATACACTCCAGGTCAGGATAATTTAACTTGTCTACATCTCAAAAAAAAATTATTTTTTAAGTGTTGCTATGGAAAAACTCAGATATCCATGTGAGCAAACACAAAAGCATCCAAAGTACACACAGACTCCTACAGAGAAATCCAGAAATCTATAAGCACAAACACAAGAGCAACCAAAGTATACATACAGGTAAGTACATTAATGCCTTCAAGCTATTCAACCAAAAAGAATTTCCCCTGGGAAATTCTAGATAACAATTTCTCTCTGGGGAAATAAATGCATTTAAATTTTCACCAAGAAAAGACCTTATTCACCTTTTGAAATTATTCCCAACACCACATAGTACCTAAACTCCAAAGCTTTTCAGACCATATATAAATGCATTAATTGAATCAAACCTGTCTAATAATTAAAAAGATAAAATACAGCACACTTATCAGTCCCTTTTTTCTAAACCAACAATAGAAATATACAGGAGGCAAAAAATTATATTTGAGGATGTCAGAAAAGGAGAATCATAGTTTTGTTTTGTTTTTTAAGAGTGTTAATACCAAAGGTCTTTTACTACCAATATTAACATCTCCTGCCTTGCTGTAGGACTCAATAATTACTTGTGAACTTAAGGGGGCAACCATAAATTTTCCAGGCTATACCAAGGGTTCTCATTCTCCTTCCAAAGCCCTTGGAAGACTGTGAAATGCTCAGTGACATATGTGTGTACACACACACACACATGCGCATGCGTGCACATTTGTTTCAGTAATAAATGTTGGACTAATGTCTAGTGACCAGCTAAAGTACTATAGCTCAAAGTGAGAGCTACTGAAAACCTAGAATAGTAATATCTGAGATGCATTTTTACAGATTCCTGGGACTCATTCCAAATTGAGTGAATCACAATCTATGGGCGTGGAGCCAGAAAATCAGAAATTTGTATAAGTACACTCAGGTGATTCTTACGCACACTAAATCTTAAGAAACAATAAGAAAAACATTGCTTTTTAATATAGTAGACACTAACTCTGCCATTTTTTACTCCAACTGATGATATTAATCAATAGCTGAGTCCGTCAGAAGGAGAAAAGAAAGTTCTGTCACGTATATTCCTGTGCATGTATGTTTTAAAGGACAGACATAAAATGAAACATGATCCCCACAATACAAAAAATATCAAGTAGGGGTCTCCCACCTTACCACATATATACATACGGCCCTTTAAAAGTGATTTAAGATTCCCTTTAAGACTGCCTTTCATGTTCATGTTACACTACTAAATACCAAACTTAATTGATATTAGGTATTTTAGAGCCTGGGGAAAAGAGAAAATATGCAAGAATAACTTACCAGACTAAACCCTTATATTACACATCGATCTAGAGAGAGAACTCTGAGTACAGGAGGACTAGCTCCCAAGAAAGGTGAAGCAAAAAGGAAGAAATGAAAAGGAATACAGAAGAAAAGATAATCTTTTTCAATCTTTCCAGTGTTTCACCACCTGACTCATGCACTCTCTTCCCTACAGCTTTTGTACCCACTTATAACCTGGTTTGCCAACCTCTACCAATTATTTTAAAATTCCTCTTACGTTACATAACAGCTTCTTTTTGCAGAATTTGTTAGCAAAGACACTGTTATATTTATGAATGTAATATAATTTTAAATATGCACTTAAGATACATATAATCACAGATTAGCCAAGACATCCGGTCTCTGGCCAGTGTTGCAGATAGAGTGTGGGTGTCTGCTATCACGACTGCACTTCATGGCTCAGGTCCTGGCAGACTGACTATCCAGGAGGAGTCACTCTAGAGTAAGCTCGACTTCTAACCCAGAAGCTCTTAGGTATACACTGAGAAGATGAGAAGCCTTAATGTACTAGAGAAAGTGAAATACAACCAAAATGATAGTGAGTTTTTGTTGTTTTTCACTATCAAGTGACACCTCTCTCCTTCCTACCAAAACAAAACAGTAGTAAAAGACAAGAAGTGTACAAGAGACCAGAGGATGTAGAATTCAAAGTTGGCCAAGCAGGATTCTGAAAGACGCCATGAAAAACATCAGAAAAAAGAAAAGAAAAAAAAAAACCCTGTAACATCAATATATAGTTCACTACAATGCTTCCTAAGTGTTTCCTTACCTTTACTTAAATAACATTAAACCAGTAATGTTTGTGAATATATATACAAATTAGCCATAAGGAACAACTATAAACAAAAATAAAAAAACCTTTCTCACTTTGAAAATATTTCTCTTGGCCGGGCGCAGAGGCTCACGCCTAGATTACAACCAGCACTTTGGGAGGCAAAGGCAGGTAGATCACCTGAGGTCAGGAGTTCGAGACTAGCCTGACCAACATGGTGAAACCGCGTCTGTACTAAAAATACAAAAATTAGCTGGGCATGGTGGCGGGTGCCTATAATCCCACCTACTAGGGAGGCTTAGGTAGGAGAATCGCTTGAACCTGGAAGGTGGAGGTTGCAGTGAGCCGAGATCACGCCACTGTACTCCAGCCCAGACAACAAGAGCAAAACCCTGTCTCAAAAAAGAGAAAAAAAAGAAAGAAAAGAAAATATTTCTCTTTTAAAGTGATTTTTTTCATCTTTAGTTTGCTCGATATAGTCAAATAAAAACTTCAAAAAAGAGAATTTTCCAAACTGTATAGCATAAACTAAAAAGGCAAAGTTCACACATTTTCCAATCTTCCAGAGTCCTTCTCCCCAAGTCAAAGCAACCATATTAACATTTTTGGGGGATACTTGCTTTTTTCACTAATGTCATCTTCATTTTTCCGAATCAGCCCATGTAAATCTACATCATTCTTGTTAACGGCTAGACAGTATTCCTCTGTATGTCAAGATACACCATAACTAATTTTAGCTGGTCCCACGTGAAGGGATATTCAGTTTGTTTGCCTTTGTGTTTTGTGTGGCAATTACACATGACACAGTGATAAATATACTTGTTCATTTAGCATTGAATACTTGTAGCTAACATATCTTTAGGAAAAATTCCTAAACATAGAATTTCTGGGTCAAAGGGTATATGTACTTGAAATGTTATTTTCTTTTCTCACACTATACCAATGTGGTACTTGAAATTTTAAAAGACGGTGCCAGATTACACTCCAAAAACATCAAATAAATTTACATTTCCACTAAGTAAGTATGAGCATTCCACATCTCCAACGGGGCATTATCAAGCTTTTAAAAAAACACACACACAAATCTGATACCTTATTTTCACTTAAGTGAAGCTTAGAATCTTTTCACATTTGTTATTGGTTGCTTTTTCTTTTCCCTCATAAATATCAAGTTTCTACTTTGCCAATTTTTATATTAGATTGCTATTTTTTCTTCTTACTGATTTTAAGGCATTTGTCCATATTTAGGAAACCTGTTCTCAACATACCTGCTACAAATATACTTTTTCCCAGACTATATCTATTAATTTAAGGAATGCTTTCTGTCATGTGTAATTTAAAATTTTATATAATCAAATTCCTTCATATCTTTATGTTTTCTAGCTTTTGTGCATTGCTTAGAAATTACTTTCACACATAAGATAATAAATACACTGACCTTGTGAATTTTTCCAGTACTTTTATAGTTCCACTGACCATGTCGAGTTCATTTTGGGCTATAGAAAAAGGTAGGAAATCCTAGTTTTATTTTGTTTTGCTTTTTCCCCTATTGGAGGAACTTGCTAGTTTTCCAAGACCATTTGGTAAATAATCCATTTCTTCCATTTACTGATATGAAATGTCATCGCCGTTGTGGTCATCACCATCAAATTCTACTTCTACAAAAGTCTAAGCATGAATTGTCTCTTCTAATACTTTTGTCTATTCTTGCACAGGCACACATTCTTTATTACTGTAACTCTATTACACCCTTAAAATTTTGGTAGGGCCCCCAATGACACTTTTTCCTCTAGAATTCTCCTTGCTAGTCTCATATTTATTTTCTAGAAGAAACACAGAACTCTTTTTTTTAACTTCTCTCCCTAAGTCTTGAGGAGATTATAATTGGAACTTAATTTATACATTAATTTAGGAAAAAAACCTCACAGTCTTTGAACTTAAAGCCTTACCATTTAGTTGTAAGCAGTAGCAGTGGCAGCAACGGTAGTAGTAATAAGCATGAATATAACTAACTTTCATTGAGGACTATATGTCAAGCGTATTTGATAACCTCATGGTGTCATCTCTGTTTCACAGATGAGAAAATTAAGGCTCAGAGTGTTAAGCTACTTGCCCAAGGTCACAACCACAACTGAGATTTTAGTCTGCATAACTTGACTTGAGTCTACACTCTGAATTAAATAAGTTTAACACAGTAATTACAAACAAGGTGTGCTTCTTCCTCTAAAGCTCCACATATTAACACATTATCATTAGTATGAAAACACCATAAGTATTCTAGCCAGGCATGGCTCTCTCTACGAAGATGGCACTGTGAAGTATTCACTGAGATATGCCCATCCCAAATCCCCAGACTTTCTTGTTCCTATATAGTGGTTCACTCCCAATGCAGAGATCTGCAGCAATGATCAGATCATGGGAGCTGAGAATAAGAGGTGATGAGAATATTGACATTTAATTGATATCTAAAGCAGAGAAACCATCTAAACTTTGCTATTTCTTAATATAAAGATTAATAGTAGTGTGTACACACACATGCACACACATACACACACTAGAAGTACATTCACATATGGAGTTGAATGCTCAACAGGTTTTTAACTGCCCAAATACATTTGAAATTTATCTATGTAGAACATTCCAACCCTCCTGCCTCAAAAGAGTCGATCAGAAGACTGAAGATAACAAACAAAATTCTTGGCTTTTGGTTTACCAAATAAGCTTCTGAGTTCTCAAGGTGGAGATTTTAGTTTGAGACAACCAAATTTTGAAGTCTACAAGCTTGGTTTGAGACCCAAATGCCAAATCTCTACAGATATATTTACTTCTTTGGGAGGCCAAGGAGGGCGGATCACGAGGTCAGCAGATCGAGGCCATCCTGGCTAACATGGTGAAACACCGTCTCTACTAAAAATACAAAAAATTAGCTGGGCATGGTGGCATGTGCCTGTAGTCTGAGCTACTTGGGGGGCTTAGGCAGGAGAATCGCTTGAACCCTGGAGGCAGAGGTTGCAGTGAGCTGAAATGGCGCCACTGCACTCCAGCCTGGGCAACAGAGTGTGACTCCGTCTCAAAAAACAAACAAACAAACAAACATATATTTACTTTAGGGATATGGGAAGAATACAAGAGACTAGACCACCTCTGGCCTCCTTAATAAAGATGGTTTCCTCCCCCCGCCAAGAAGAAGACTGATGATACTATGAAAGGCAGAGAGCATTCCTAGCGGGAGGCTTCTCTGGCCTTTGGGTTGGGAAACAAACAAACAAGGTATGTCTTTCATATAGTCAACTGTCCTCCTCAGCAACTTTTAGTTTTCTTCTCATAGTCCCTTCATACTGTTTCTGCTAATTCCTAGGTAAACTTAGTTGCTATTTTAATTGGGACCTCTTCTTCTATTATATTTCTAACTTATTATAGTATTTATAAGAGAAAAGTATCATTTTAAAACATTAACTTTGAAAGTGTCCACCTTACGGAATTCCTTTATTGTCTTTCATCATTCTTTAGTTGACACTGTAAGTTTTCCATATAATTAATCATATCATAGGTAAATGCTTACAAATTCAATGTATCCTTTCCAATACTTGTATCTCTCAATGTCTAACTGAATTAATCTTACATGCTTTAGTAATGTTATATTACTCTTTTGTTGCGCTACTAGATTTCATTTGTAATAGTTTCTTTGTGATCACTGCTTAAATGAGATTGGCCTACAGTTTTATTTTGTATTTCCCTGAAAGATGTGATATTGTTGGTTTTGCCAATTTCATAGCTTTCCTCCTATTCCTATGCCTTGGAACAGTTTGACTAGCATTAAAATGATCTTATCCTTTAAGATTAAAATAATTCACCTGTGAAACCATCTATGTTTAATGGCTTTAAGATACGTGCTGAATTTCTTCTTCCACAGTGATTTGTTTAGATTCTCTCCTCTCTGGGGTCAATTTTGTTGATTTATATTTTTCTACTAAATCATTTGGGTTTATTTTAAATGGTACTGAGTAATTCTCTTACTTGCATACAACCTGCAGTAATTTTGTCTCTCTAAAAAGAAAAATACGAGTAAATATATAAATCAACATTATTGGAAAACACATCCAGGATGAGTTAAATGTGTCAAACTGGGAGCAAAATACTGGAGGATAGCATTTAATTCAGGGGTTTTGGAAAAAGAAACCTTTAAATAGGGCTTTAAAAGTGATAAAGTGCTGGTAGGGTGTTCATATCCAGAGACTGTGAGTAAAAGAGAAACTAAATCAATACTACTATGAATTGTTTAAAAAATGCATATTTCTTGCTACAACGTAGGAAATGGCCAATTATAGTATATGTATTATTTGGAAAACGTAACTGGGAAAAAAACAACAAAATTGTGTGAAATGTTTTAAGTGTTACTACTCCAGTTATCTAACTCTAAAAGTAGGCTAAGTAGCAAACTACAAAATGGCATTCCTTTCTCTAATTTATTTATTTGAAACACTATTACTCAAACATTTAATGACCACTATCAGCTGGATACCTTGTCAGAGTTACAAAAATGGCTTAGATATGGTTCCTTAGCTCAAAAAATGTATTACCCTCATCCCTAGTTTCAATATGACATAATATATCCATGGTTATATATAACAACCTCAAGAAATATAAACAGCCCCACTAGAACTTTGCATCACAAACCAGTAAATATAAAATAACTGAAAGTCAAATATCAAACACACAACTATCAACACAAATATCTATAATTTTTGAACGGCTATCACTATTCTAATATGAATATTAAATTCTGATATCTCAAACTGGATATCATTTCCCTTTCTATGATAAGGCTCTAAGAAAAGACAAAAGTCTGAAACTGCTCTGAGACCACAGCTTTGAACAGAGGGTCAGAAAAAGGCAAAATAAACTCCCTTTCTACATACAATGCATAATGAAACAGGGTATTAAAATTTCAGTAAGGAAGATCATGAGAAAGACAATGAGCTCACCTAAAAAACTGTATGCATCAAAAGGATCCTTTACACTAATACTAGAATGCTAATGAATAACCAACAAAAAGTTAATATTCATATCATACTCTGAAAAATCTTATCTGTAAACACTACACACTAGAAATATTACCAAAATATAAGCAATAAGAAAGTCAGAAGTGCTCTGATGTGATACAAACCTACCTGTGCACATGATTCCTCAGGTGTTTTGGCACTAACTGAATAAAGTGCTGGGAGATCTAGTCTATGCACAGAGAATCTTTCTAGAGTGTGCAAAAGTGCTGGAGCAAGGTGAGAAGTTTGACCTGAGCCCCGTTCTCCAGATAGCAGTAAGCGTGGCCTGTATGAGGTTGGCTGATGATACGGTGACCTGTAATACATGTAAGACACAATTATTTCAAAATCATACATTCTGAAGATAAATATGAAATATCAGGCAAAATTTTTACATTAAAACAATTTAACTCAAAATTAATAGAACTTTCCTATATTATTTTAGTACAGTGGTTTATTTTTTCATTAATTATGGTTTTAAAATGTTGGTACCTCTGACCATATTAATAACCAAGATATCAAAGTATAAAATCCACTTTACGGGCCGGGCGTGGCAGCTCACGCCTGTAATCCTAGTGCTTTGGGAGGCCGAGGCTGGCAGATCACCTGAGGTCAGGAGTTCAAGACCAGCCTGGCCAACATGGTAAAACCCTGTCTCTACTAAAAATACAAAAATTAGCTGGTTGTGGTGGCGGGCATCTGTAATCCCAGCTACTTGGGAGGCTGAGGCAGGAGAATCACTTGAACCCGGGAGGCGGAGGTTGCAGTGTGTTGAGATTGCACCACTGCACTCCAGCCTGGGCAACAAGAGCAAAACTCTACCTAAACAAACAAACAAACAAATAATGAAATAAATCCACTTTCAAATAAAATAACCTTGGTATTCCTGCTATCATACCACATATATTAACTTGAAGATGCATTAAACTCCAGTATCATTTGGTTATTAATTATCCAAGGTTAAATGTTAGGAATCTCACTTTTTGACAAAGAGGTAGATCTGAAGATTATTCCAAATGTAGGACTCAATTAACAGGCGGGGCCTTTAGGAGGTGATTAAGTCATGAGCGGTCAGCCCTCATGAATGGATTAGTTATATTATCAAAGGGCTTGATAATAAAACTAGCTAGCTAGTCCCTTCAATCCCTTCTGCCATGTGAAGACATTACTGGTCACCTCCAGAGGAAGCAGTGCTCGAGGCAGAAACCAAGCCCTCACCAGACACCAAATCTGCCAGAGCCTTGATCTTAGACTTTCAGCCTCCATAACTGTGTATAAATTTATGTTGTTATGTTCTCACTCATAAGTGGGAGCTGAACAATGAAAACACATGGACACAGGGAGGGGAACATCACACACCGGGGCCTGTCTGGGGGTGGGAGACCAGGGGAGGGATAGATAGCATCAGGAGAAATACCTAATGCAGATGATGGGTTGATGGGTGCTGCAAACCACCTTGGTAGGTGTATACCTATGTAACAAACCTGCACATTCTGCACATGTATCCCAAAACTTAAAGTATAATAAAAATAAATAAATAAATTTAGGTTGTTTATAAATTACTCTGTTTAAGGTATTTTGTTATAGCAGCAGGAACAAACTAAAACAATCACAATTTTTAAAATAACAAATATATATAAACTTCTTCCAACACATATTATTTCTGTAACAACAAAAACTAACTGTTCCTACCCTGATAGATGACATCTAAAGCCCCATACCAGAGAAGGAAAATATATTAAACCAAACTTGAACTTGTCATTTCGAGATTCTACAGCACCATTAAAATAACAAATGAAACAAAGTTTACTCTCACTGTGGGTAGTCCTAGATATTCTAAGGCAATACAATAAGAATAAAGCAAATTTAAAATGGAACGAATAGAAAGCAATAAAGGAAAAAATTGACACCTCTAAAGCATGAGATTATGTAGTAGCAAATCCAAGAAATCAACCAAAAACTGTCAGAATCTACAAGCAAAGTAACAAGACAGAAGAAATAGAAAAATCAATAGATTTCCTAAACACCATCAATAACCAATGTAAAAAAGGAAAGGAGATTCTATTCACTGCAAAAAAATAAAAAAATTAAAAGGTAAAACAAGCATTATCAAATTATAGTCTTAGCAAGAAAAGAGTAAAACTGAGCCTGAACACAAAGACTAAATATATAAAGACCTCAATTCTTCCTAATCCATTTACTTTTTCATTTTATACGCATAGGATTTTCAAGTTGAAATCCCAAAAGAATTTTTGGGAGGAGGGGAGTTTCAACTTATTCACAACTTTAACTGAAAGAATAATCAAGTAAGAACATCAAGAAAACTTTTTAAAAACATGCTACCACCTGGGCGAGGTGGTTCACGCCTGTAATCCCAGCACTTTGGGCGGCTGAGGCTGGTAGATCATGAGGTCAGGAGATTGAGGCCATCTTGGCTAATACAGTGAAACCCCGTCTCTACTAAAAATACAAAAAATTAGCTGAGCATGGTGGCACGTGCCTGTAGTCCCAGCTACTCAGAAGGCCGAGGCAGGAGAATCGTTTGAACCTGGGAGGCAGAGGTTGCAGTGAGCCGAGATCGTGCCACTGCGACAGAGCGAGACTCAGTCTCAAAAAAAAAGCTTCCAATTTTAATGCATTCAAACATGTTTTAGTAACAAGCACTTCACAGAGATTTCTTGTTCAATTTTCTTAACAATTCTGTGAAACACATAGTTTCATTTTATTAAACAGATAAGAAACCAGGGTGCGTGGAGGTTAGCTATAAAGTTGTATAACCAGATAGAAGAGTTCAAATTGTCATTCAAGCCCATTTGACTGCAAAGCCCGGGTTCTGAACTCACGATGTTAAGATGTGTCCTACTTTATACTGAAACACATTATAGAATAACAATTAATAGAATGTAGAATACACCAAAGAAACAGAATTAAACATAAAAGGCAGCCTAGGAAATGATTAATCGTAATCATTATATGAAGGAATTTCATATAAAATGAAATAATGTATATGCATATAAATGTATAATACTTTATATGAATAAAATAGTTATGATTCATAGTATAATTCATATAAAATATTTTATTATTTTATACTATCAGATAATATGAATAATATATAATATATACATTTATATTAATATAAATTTATAAAATTTATAAGAATTTGTATTTTCTTATATGAAATAATTTCATATAAGAAAAGAATCATAAAAAACAAATGAGGGCAACACAGTGGCTCACACCTGTAATCCCAGCACTTGGGAGATTCAGGTAGGCAGATCATTTGAGCCCAGGTGTTCTGAGACGAGCCTGGGCAACATGGCAAAACCCCATCTCTACAAAAAATTTAAAAACAAAAAAATCAGCCAGGCTTGGTGGTGTGCACCTGTAGTCCCAGCCACCAGGAGGCTGAGGTGGGAGGATCACATGTGTCCAGGAAGTCAAGGCTGCGGTGAGCCATGATGGTGCAACTGCACCCCAGCCAGGGTGACAGAGTGAGACCTTATCTCGAAAAATAAAATAAAAAGAACAGAAATGGATGATAAAATAAACGTTTAAAAACGGAGGAGTCAGGTCATTTCACAGCATAAGCAAAATGAATTCTAACACAAAATTTAAATTAAAAGATTCACATATTTTTAATTCATAATAATCTAAAAACGTCTGTAACTCAAAAATTATAATCTGAACCAAACAGTAAACAACCAAATGGCATAAAGAATTTGTCATACAGCAGGGCACGGTAGCACGTGCCTGTAATCCCAGCTACTTGGGAGGCTGAGTTGGGAGGATGACTTGAGCTCAGGAGTTCAAGACGCCTGGGCAACATAGAGATCCCATCTGGAAAAAAAAAAAATTGATAGAGAAAGCATAAAAAGAAAATTTAATAAAAAGAATTTGTCATAAACAGGAATGGTTCTTAATGTATAAAGAGTTTATATGCATAGTTTTTTTAAAAAACCTCCATGGGCAAAGGATGAAAACAGACAATTCAAAAAGAAAATAGAAACAGGAAACTTTTTAAAATGTTTATTTAATTATATAACTATAGAATATCTCCCATGCTGAATGCCTTAGCCCTAAGTATCAAACAATACCAGTGTTGTCATAGAGCATATAATTGAGTGGTATTTAGTAAAAAAGTTAATACACAAATTACCATAATTCAATGTGATTAGTAAGTGGTACTGTTTAAGTACACAGTGCTATGGAAGATACCAATTAGAGACTCATAGAAGGCATTCCTGGAAAACTGTTACCAAGACAGAAACCCAACAGACTGGAGGTACAAGAGATGAATTCCAAGACTGCAAAACAGGATGCACAAAGGACCAAAGGTTAAAAAGAACATGGCTCTTTGGGGTAACTAATACAGTTCATATAGCCAGTTTTGGTTTTGTTTGTTTGTTTGTTTATTTTGAAGTACTGGGGACAAGTTGTGGAGGGTGCGGTAAAGGTACTAGGGTGCGGAGAGAAAAAGGAAGGTAAGTTAGACTACGAAGGGCTACAAGGGTTTTGTAAGCCATGTTAAAAGTTTGGAATGTGGCCGGGCACGGTGGCTTACGCCCGTAATCCCAACACTTTGGGAGGCCAAGGCGGGCAGATCACGAGGTCAAGAGATCGAGACCATCCTGGCCAACATGGTGAAACCCCGTCTCTACTAAAAATACAAAAAAATTAGCCAGGCGTGGTAGCAGACACCTGTAGTACCAGCTACTCGGGAGGCTGAGGCAGGAGAATGGTGTGAACCCGGGAGACACAGCTTGCAGTGAGCCAAGATCGCACCACTGCACTCCACCCTGGGCAACAGAGCAAGACTCCGTCTCAAAAAAATAAAAATAAAAGTTTGGAATGTGTACTGAAGACAATGGGGAAGCACTAAGATACTTTAGAGCAGCAAGATAATCATATACAAGTTTAGGGCAGATAACTCTATCTCAGCATGTCAGTATGGGAAAGGGTTTTGAAAGAAGGCAAATGAGAGGAAAGATAATCAGGCATCTGCTATAGTAACCCAAGCATGAGATGTGAATGACAGTTCAACAAGAATAGTGTTAGAGGAAGAAGGAATAGCCTGCAATGAGACTTATTTAGTAAGAAAAATCAAAAAGACTTGGTCATTGACTAGACAAAGAAAGAAAGAAAAGGAAAGAAGTTGGGAATGATGTCAAATTCTAGCTGAGACAACTGAATGAATGGTGACTCATAGGAGTCACAGGGAGAGGAGCGACATAGTCCAGCTATGTATGAAAAGATCCATGGTACAACCAAGGGGAGATGGGTCACTGGTCAGGGTCTGAAGATCAAGAGCAATCTAGGCTTGAGAATGAAACGGTAGTCATCAACACAGAGATTAAAAAATTGAGAAAACAGAAATGAAAATAATGATAGACATCTTTTATCTGTTAGATGAATAAACCAAAAATTAATTTCAACACCCATTATCAATGAGAGGATGGGAAAATTGATATCCTCATAACCAGTAGAAGAAAAGCACAACTTTTCTGAAATTATATGTGATAGATCTAAAGATGCCAAAATGTATGCCCAAAAGTATTCAGTAACTCACTCCACTCCTAGGGACTCCCCAACCTCTTACTATCTTCTACATTTTTTCCCATAGTACTTATCTTCTAACATTTTATCTATCTAGCAAGCTATTACATTTATTGTTTTACTGTCCATCTCCTCTATTTAAAAATATAAGTTCAATGAGGGCCAGGATCTTACCCTATTTTGTTCACTGCCCTATCCCAAGTACCCAAGACAATGTCTGGAACATGATGGGCACTTTCACAAAACATTTGAATGAGTGAATGAATATATGAAAGAACAAATGAACAATTCAACCAAACAAAAAGATACTATATTCATCTATCTGGTTTGTAAAGATTTTAAAAGATAGTGCTCAGAACTGACAATGGTATAAGAAAAATACCACTCTCATACATTAGTATGAGAAATGTAAACTAGTACAAGCCTTCTGGAACACAATTTAACAATCTGTGTCAACATGTTAAATGTATACGCTCTGACACAGCAATTGCAGTTCTTAAAAATTTATCTTACGCTTTGAATCAGAGAGTGGTGTAAAGATGTATACTTAGAAACAAGTCTACTGTTTATAAAAGAAGCTTGAAACCTTCAAATTTTACCAATAAGGGTCTATAAATTGTGGAATATCCAAAGTGTAAGATAATATGCAGCTATCTTAAAATAGTGGTATTAAACATATGCTGATATGAAATAATATTCCCAACATAGTGAAAAAGTAAGTTATATTAACAACTTAGAGAAGGATATAATCCAGATAATGTATGGGTCTATACATTATACATGCATAGAGAGAACATGGAAGTGTGGTCACCAAAACTTTAACAAATATTACCTGCAGGTGCTGGGGCTTTAATTTTTACTTTCTTCTTTATGCTCTTCTTTATTACTTGAATTTTCTACAGTGTATATCATCTTTCTAATCAGAAAAAACAAAGCTATTTTCATTTGAAAAACCTCAGAAAGCTCTGTTTCTAATCACCCTTATGGTAATATAAAGTAAGAAAGAAAATTTATTTTCCATCACAAGGCTTCTCTACCAGACTGGTAAACCTTAACTATCTTGACTTCTCCTTTATATTAAATGTAAAAAAAAAGAAAAGGTTTCAACACTGTTTCAGGAGACTATTTCCAGAAATCCACCAGCAATACCCAGGCTAGTGTGACTAAAAACCAGCACTAAAGTTACATTTTCTTCTGGCCAAGCAGTTTTTTTTCTGCATTCATCTGTAATACTAACACATCTTGCTCAAACAGAAAACTAAACCAACCAAACAAAAAAGACCACATGTTGCCCATCTTAAAGGCCTTAATTCTACAGTGTATGCTTCTTGGAGAGTGTGAAATATATTGCTCAACTTACCTAAAGAAGCAATGCAATTCCCTAGCTACTTACTAAGCTCAGAAATAATTTGGAAAAATATGATCTTAGGAAACAAACAGCACAGAGTCTGGCTCTGTCACCTGCTAGCAACATGATCATGGGCAACTTATTTAACTTCTGTGTGCTTCAGTTTCCTCATCTATAAAATGAAGATACCACAAATGCAGTATGATTGTTGAGAGGCCTATATATATTACTGAATATGAAGCACAGATCTTTACATACCAAACGTGTATCTAATTTGTAAAAAGCACTCAGATGCAAACTCCTAACCCTTCATAATGAAAAGGACAGCAAATATCACTTTCTCCTTTGAGAACTTCCCAGACTTTCAGCAGAATTAGTTCTGCTTTCATAGCACTTTCACAGTATTGAAATGTTTGTCACCCCCAATAGTGAGACCTTCTCCAAAGAAAGAACTATGTTATATCTTATTCATGCTTAGGTTTTCAGTATCTCATACAATGCCTGGCATAGGGTAAAAAAAGAAAAATTGGATAAATGGGTAGGTGAACAAAGAAATAAGTGAATAAATATTACTAAAACATCTAAAAAATGCTTATTCTAGAATATAGTTGTCTCATTACTTAATGAAAGTCAAATCAATGAACTCGAAAAGCTTACGTAAAGGAAGCTAAAATTAAACCAATTCTTTCAGAAAAGCTAAAACAAAATGAGCCATACCAATGTCTCACATTAAATCAGTGGCAGGAAATGTCCTCAATAAAAAGTTAAAACTTAACACTGGACATGATACTTTCTAATATCAAAATCTATTTCTGTATTCCTTTATTGACAATAATTATCTTATAAAATTAAACACGTCTTTTGATAGTTTCTTTGTTTCTGCTACTACATAATACAAATTCAAATAACTATAACTGTCAAACACACATACACACACACACAGAGGGAGAGAGGGAGAGAGAGAGAGGGAGGGATAGAGAAGGAGGGAGGGAAGAAGAGAGGGAGAGGGAGAGAGAAGGAAGGAGAGAGAATGAGGGAGGGAAGGAGAGAGAATGAGGGAGGGAAGGAGAGAGGGAGGGAGAGGGATGGGGAGAGAGAGAGAGAGAGGCTAGCCAGGTGAAAGGCAAAAAAAAAAAAAAAAGGCTTTCCCATAACTATCGATAAAACAAATTTGTAAAATGGTGGAAGAGCCTATAAAAAAACTTCCCCGAGAGCATAAAAGAAAGGATCTGGAGAAGAAGAAAAAAACTTACAAAGAGTTTGCTATTAAAGAACACATGAAGAAAAAAAGAGAAGATGAAAGTAATTTAGCCTCATTTTAAAAAACGAAAAACAAGAAAGGGTTATCAATGCAAATAATCAACATTTCACCAAAATCTACACAGGAAAATTTCAAGTTGGAGACTTAAATTTGTTCAAAATATTAAAAGTACACACAATCCAGCCTCTTCTAATAGAAGTGCTATTAGATCTACCTAACGGAAGCTTTATGGTTCTTCAACTATGGGCTAATTATGTAAATGCAAGTAAAGATGCTGTTAGTGTTTGAACACTACTTGGCCTCTTAATTTAAAATCAGATTTGCACTAAAAGTGTTTACCTAGCATAGTGCACAGCAAAAGTTGCTTTAACACAGATAATAAAAGGATAAATGTAAATTGAAAAACCATGAAATCCAAATTATAAAAGTATAATGTTTCTAGAAAATCAAAAAGTTATTTAATTACTGAACAATTTCTAAATCAAAATCTCTTTTACTAGCTTTAGAGACCTAAATGATCATCTAAAGTTTATTACAAATTAAAGTACTCCAGATCATGGCTAATATTTCATTTCTGCCCATTAAATAAAAAGCAATAAAGTTGGGGCTCATGACTTGACTTTCTAAGGGTAAGCCTTCCTCTGCCTCCATGGGGGAAAAAAAATTCACACCATCACTTTTAAAAAAAGTAAACTTGGCTGAGTGCAGTGGCGTATGCCTATAATCCCAGCACTTCAGGAGGCCAAAGCAGGCAGAGCACCCGAGGTTTGAGACCAGCCTGGACAACACAGTGAAACCCCATCTCTACTAAAAATACAAAAATTAGCTGAGCGTGGTAGCGCACACCTGTAATCCCAGCTACAGAGGAGGCTGAGGCACAAGAATAGCTTAAACTCAGGAGGCAGAGGTTGCAGCGAGCTGAGATCGTGCCACTGCACTCTACGCTAGGCGACAGAGTGAGACTCTTGTCTCAAAAAAAAAAAAAGAAAAAAGAAAAGTAGCAGGAAAGATTCTTCTAGTTGAAGGAAAAAAACACCTAAGTAGTTAACCAACAAGCTATTACCACATGAATAAGAATACATAGTAAAAGTTTTCCAGAATTGTGTCCAAACAACAGAAAAACAATATCCTCACAGTTATAACCATAAGTAAAAATATACTATAATTCTAATCATAAAGTATCAAAAATCGCTCTAAATACAAAGAAATTTGATATAAATCACTCACATTGTAAAATGAAGGTAGGGTTTATGTATAGCAGCAGCTGATGACTGTTTCTTTGGTGATCCTGAGTGACAATGGGTCTCAAAAATTGATAAAGCATTTTCATCTTCACTATCCTCTAAAATTAAAGTTTCTATATCTGTTTAAAAAAATCACAATGTTATGAGGCTCATAAAGTCATTTAATATTAGTGCCTTACCAAAGCTAAGAAAAATTGGGTTAAAAAATCAAATGACATTAATAAGTGATCTATCAAATAATACAGGCAAATTGACAAACTGCAGCTTTTAAAATAACCTATAAACAAAATTAATAAAACATTTTCACCTTTACAGACTATTTACTTAAGTATTATGAAAGATAATTTGGAAGAACTCACTGACTGGCTTAAAAAAAAAAAACAAGTCTGGAAAAGAAGTGGCACTCTCATAAAATCCCACCTATTTAACTAAAAATCTCTGAGTTAATTATGACCAAAACCAGTCCATTTCATATTTGGTTTAATTAGTAGGTTAGCTGAATCAAGGCCAGTTCTTATAAAAGCAACAAGGAACAAACTGACCCTTATTTTTTAAAGAGGATACACCTTTTCAAGGAAGACTTAGTCTAGTTAAGATGGAGTCAGAAATTCCGTCAAAGCTAATCTTAAAAATATACTCATTCATACAGCATTATTCTCTCTATGGGCCTTCAGTTACCACTCAGGGAACTAACTAGAACTAAAATCTCTACTGGGAATGCAACACTTAAAGCCTCACCTGGACTACCAACAGCTATACTTCAAACATGCCTAATTAAAAGTGACAATTCATTCAATAAAAAGTAATGCTACATGTGTACGGGATATGAGAGAGAATTAAGATTAAGAGAAATCATACCCTTTCAAAACAAAAAATATGCAGATGCATTCTAAAATTAGATACTAAATTATGCTGGCAGATAGAGCTCTCATGTGGCTTTTAAAAGCTAAATATTTAATCGAGACCATCCTGGCTAACACAGTGAAACCCCATCTCTACTAAAAATACAAAAAAAATTAGCCAGGCATGGTGGCAGGCGCCTATAGTCCCAGCTACTAGGGAGGCTGAGACAGAAGAATGGCGTGAACCCAGGAGGCAGAGCTTGCTGTGAGCTGAGATAGCACCACTGCACTCCAGCCTGGGTGACAGAGCGAAGACTCTGTCTCAAAAAAAACAAAAAAAAAGCTAAATATTTAGTACAAGTCATATTTTAATCTGGGAAATAACTGAGTATCTTTTGAGTGATAATTTCATACACAAGGAAATGATATTTATCTAAGAAAAACATTAAAGGTCAAAACAAGCCAGAATAAATAATATGACTAAATAGCTAAAAACCAATTACTGATAATCAAATAAAATTTGGTTGCTCTTCTCCACTGGTCATGTCAACTAGTTCTACCAACTGAAACTAAAGCATACTTTACATTTACACACAAAAAAGCTATAAGAAAACATAGATAATAATGCTATAAAATGGTAATTCACAAATGGAGATAAAAAGCTATGATGAAAGAAAAGGTTTTTATGATTTTCTAAAGGTGACATAAGTTTTTTGGGAAGTTTTGGTACATAAAATACATATGAAATACATTTCCAGTTATAAAATTCAGAAATAAAAAATACACAAATCATGGTATGGTGCCTGGCTCACAGATATTCAGTAAAATATTCATTCCCCTCTGCCAAATTTAAGAAATCAGGTATTCCATGTGATATCTTATGTGACTCTGTCACTAAACAAAGTTTCTGAAAAATATATTTATGACAAAAGAATTCATTGAACAACATTCATAATTTTTACTATTTTTTTTTAATGTTAGTGTAATTCTCCGAATAATTTTCTATTTGGTGCGGACTGCATTCCAGACAAAGTGCTAGGAACTGGAGAAATTAAGATAATCAAAAGACATTACTTTCCCTTCAAAGTTTATGAGCTTTATACTCTGATTAGGATGTTAATCTAATTTTAAAATTTTTTTCCTGTAAATGAGTGATGTTTTTAATTTGATTTATTTATTTATTTATTTATTTTTTAAAGAGACAGGGTTTCACCATGTTGGCCAGGCTGGTCTCGAACTCCTGACCTCAGGTGATCCGCCTGCCTTGGCCTCCCAAAATGCTGGGATTACACAGGCGTGACTCACCGCACCCAACCATGAGTGATGTTTTTCAAAGTAGTGTTCTGTTTTTATCTCAGGTGCAAAGTACTATCTAGAGGCTTGATAAAACTCAAGACCCTCTACAACGGGGTTCTCATTTACTCCCTTATCAATACCTTACACTCCTATGAGCACTGCACACTGCAGAGTGCCCTACCAATAACAACAAAATGATTAGTTTAATCCAAAGAAGCAGTATAGCAACATAGGTAAGAGCAAGGGCTGTCATCAGGCTCCCTGGGTTGGGGCAGGCCCCAGAACTTATTCAATGACCTTATATTAACTAAATTACCAGGCTGGGCACGGTGACTCAAGTCTCCAATCCCAGCACTTTGGGAGGCCAAGGTGGGTGGATCACCTGAGGTCAGAAGTTCGAGACCAGCCTGACCAATATGGTGAAACCCCATATCTATTAAACAAACAAACAAATACAAAAATTAGCTGGGCGTGGTGGCACACACCTGCTATCCCAGCTACTTGGGGGGCTGAGGCAGGAGAATTGCTTGAACCTGGGAGGCAGATGCTGCAGTGAGCTGAGATCAGGCCACTGCATTCCAACCTGGGTGACAGAGACACTGTCTCAAAAAAAATAAATTACCAGCCTGTATCTCCCACTCCCCCGCTCTATATAATCAGAGTGCTTACCTGCAAGCCTGTTAAGAGGATTAATAAGCCGGGCACGGTGGCTCACACCTGTAATCCCAGCACTTTGGGAGTTCAAGGCCGGTGTATCATCTGAGGTCAGGAGTTGGAAACCAGCCTGGCCAACATGGTGAAACCCTGTCTCTACTAAAAATATTTTAAAAATTAGCCGGGCATGGTGGCAGGCACCTGAAATCCCAGCTACTCGGGAGGCTGAGGCAGGAGAATCGCTTGTACCCGGAAGGCGGAGGTTGCAGTGATCCAAGACAGCACCATTACACTCCAGCCTGGGCAACAAGAGCAAAACTCCATCTCAAATTAAAAAAATAAAATAAAAAAGGATTAATAGGTGACAATTTGGGGCTTTAAAGGTTAACCTATTATTATAGTCAACTTTCTAAAGATAGTAATAGCCCTACATTAAGATGATCAGAACGTCCCAAAAGTGAACATTCACTCATTTGTCTTACAAACATTCACCAGGCAACTACCATATGCCAGGTAATATGCCAGGCCTGGAATATATAGTACTGAATAAACAGATATATTACAAAAGTGACACATAAATAATCTTGTGAGGAAACTATATTTATTTATTCCTGTATTTGTTTCATCTTAACAATATGAAAAAGTAGTTTAGAGTACCTTCTTTTTTGTCACTCTGGCTAATTTCAGCATGAGGAAACACTTTTTGCAAGACCGCTAGGATGTTGTTGAAGCTTCTTTCCAGCAGTGGCCTTATGATGGGGGACAGTGCATGCCCTGAAGACATCACAGCACGTTGCGAAGCAGGCACAATATTCTGCATTGCATGGTAAAAGTCTTGAGCACTAAGCACTATTGAGGAAACATCCAGCTGCAGTTTATGACTGCTAGCATAGATCTGGGGATAACGCCTCCGCAGCGCAATCAGGGCGGCTTCAGTGCACAGGGCCTTGATATCAGCTCCACAGTAGCCTAATGCACAAAAGGAGAAGGACAGCAAAGGTACATTCATTATTCCATGCACCAACTTTAGCTAACGTCATCATCAATACTAAATCAATAACTATGTGCAATTTTACCAGCAAAATGAAAACTAGCCATTTAAAATCACCAAACAAAACTGCTGAATAAAGGGCTGAATACTTACATTAAGATTAAAAATGTTTTGAATATTTTTAATTAACAAAAACATAAGCTAACAATATTAAAACAAGCTATGTATCTTAAGTATGTCCTTGATATAAGCTTTAAAACAAAAGCCATGTATTATGTGATTAACTGATTACAATGTACAACTTTTTTTTTTTTTAAGAGACAGGGTCTCAAAAAAATAAATAAATAAGAGACAGGGTCTCACTCTGTTGCCCACCCAGGCTGGAGTGCAGTGGTGCAATCCGGCTCACTGCAACCTCTACCTCCCACCCTCAAGCGGTCCTCTCACTTCAGCCTTCTGAGTAGCTGGGACTACAGGCATGTGCCACCACACTTGTGTAATTTTTTTCTTTTCTTTTATTTATTTTGTAGAGATGAGGTCTCACTATATTGCCTAGGCTGGTCTCAAACCCCTGGGCTCAAGTGATCCACCCGCCTCGGCACCCTGAAATGCTGGGATTACAGGCACGAGCCACCACAGCTGGCCTACAACATACAACTTTCTTTAGAAAAAAAGTTTTAAAAGAATAATAGTTTCATTTCAGTCCTTCATCAATACTCACAATCATTAGGTTAGTCCTCAAGACATTATACTTACTTATAAATGATTTTTTCTAATATTATTAACTTCCAAACACGTATAAAATAGTATATAAAAAGAAACTTCAAAAACAAAGCTATTCTACTACCAACTCTGAGTGCAACCAACTATTAACATTCAGTTACTCCCATAATTATCATTTAAAATTGTAATTCATCTGATAGTTCCAAATATATTAAAGTAAATAAGAACATTAAAAAATATTTCCATTGATTTTCCACATTAATTTTCTTTGTTTAGTTTAAAATGACTGATAATCTAATTCTAAGGGTTATACCAACATGGGGTATTATTACCCATGTTTAATGGATGATACAATCAAACAACAGATCAAGCCCCAGTGTTTTTAAGTCATTTCATTCATCTGAGTAACAAATACATACAAAAACACATGCTCTGTTGCATCCTTGTCACAAAAAGGAAGAAAAGCTCAAACTAGCCACACTGTTTTTCCTGTTAGCAATTAAACTTGCATTTGGCCACAATTATCAGTTATGCCAGTAGGGGGAACCATTCGAATAGTTATAGAATATTAGACCCTAACTAAGCTCCTCAACAAACAATACCAGGTTTATTTTTATTTTATTTTTGGGAGACAGCATATCGCTCTGTTGCCCAGGCTGAAGTGCAGTGGATGATCATGGCTCACTGCAGCCTTGAGTTCCTGAGCTCAAGAAATCCTTCAGCCTGCTGAGTAGCTGAGACTACAGTGTGTACCATCACATCAGGCTAATTTTTTGATTTTTTTTTTTTTTTTGTAGAGATAGGGGTCTCACTTTGCCCAGGCTGGTCTCGAACTCCTGGCCTCAAGCAATCCTCCTGCCTCACCCTCCCAAAGTGCTGGTGTTATAGGCATGAGCCATCACATCTGGACTATTTATCTTTTTACACCTCACAATGACCTTACAGAACATTTAAATACTCAACTAAAAATGGTGATCACAAAGGAAAACTTATTAAAAGTTAGGGAAAAACTTAATATGACCTAGAAGAACTTAATTCAGAAGACTATAAGCAGATTAAGCACTAACATTGTTCCATGACAGCAATCTGTCTCACAAATAATTCTCTGGATAACCAAATTTACCACTAGTGTCTCATTTTATTTTCTATTTCTCAAAGAACAAACCTGGAAAAAAATTACCTTTTCCTTTTGCATATATACCTGTTTCATTAATTCAATAATGTATAGAACACTAGCTCAAAGTTATAAACAGTTAACAAAATAATCCAAGGATCTGATTATAGAATGTGAATTCTGTCTTCCATTTCAGAGGAAATAAGGAATATACTACCATCTTCAAACAATATAAACAATTACGTTTCTATTTCTTCTTTAAAACGATATACACAGTTAATGAACATACTATATGGTCCTATTTTAAGTGCAAAAGCCTAAGTTTAAAAAAATTAAAACTCAGAAACTATTAAGGCAAAACAAATAATTAGCCACTAGAAGGTATTTTACATAGTAAATGTTACCCATAACATTTATGTTTGCCATAACATGTTAATTACATATATAACAGCAATGTATTATTGTTCATCTTTCCCTCATTTATTCCAGACAAATAAATGATCAATAGACCCCATTTAATGAGGTAGATTTTCACATTAATTATTATAACCAACAGACTTATTAAGGAGGAAATTTTTTTACATTAGCTTATAAGTAAGAATTACCAGTTTATATCTGTGGTTCTCACCTTGATTATCCACCTGAATAAACACTGAAACTTAAACAAAAAAAACGGATTCCCAAGCCCCACAATAAACCTAGTGAATCAGAATCTCTGGGGGCTTGATGATATGTGCATTTCAAGAAAGCTTTAGAAGTGATTCTGATACACACAAAATTGAGAACTACTGATTTAACATACTTCCTTCTAAAACTTTAAAAGTGCATCATAACCATGGCTAAATGGGTTACACTTAGGGTAACCACATGTGCTGGTTAAGCCTCTTGTTCTGCCATAATTAATAGCACACATTTTCACTCTCAAAGAGTCCTTGTTTAGACAATAAATAATATGATCATTCTAGTAATACTGAAAATATACTACAGCCTTTTAGGAGTTAAAAGTTAATATTTAAAAAAGTATAAACATCCCTTTCATAACCATACTAAATCTACCATTACAATTCTAATACTCTGTGAACACATTTAGATATCAAATAAAGAGCATTCCTGAATACTGCTATTAAGATAGAAATTGTCCTGAAAGACTGAAAACACAGCTACTAAAGAGGTTAGACTAGAAACAAGGTCATAACAAAATTTTATGAAGTTTTAAGTACAGCATCACACATAATGAAGGCCCACAAGACAGATACTTCATTGAGACTCTTTCATTGTTTTAGCCCTCTCATTGAAAATGGAATAGAAAAATATGATTAGAGTTGAGTGTTTCATTAATCGTAAGTTCCTACTATTTATGCAAATGTTCCTGATATCAATGTATATTGAGTTTTTCACTATGCAAAAATCACACCCAATATGCATGCAAAAACCTCTAAGAACTTGGGAATTTCAAGGTAAAAGTTACCAAATCCATAACCTCTAACAAAAGGTCAGCTATCTTCACAGATGTTCATCAAGACTACACACTCTTTTATTAGGCATAAATGTCAATGAACTGAACCTATTCATGTTAAAACATGTTTGGCATACATACACTAAGTGAGTTTGTAATGGATTTAAAATTACTATTTCACTCCCGTTTGAAGATCTGAATTTTTTTTTTTTTTAATGTGAACCGGTTTCTCAGATGGAATGAATGTCTTAACAAAAAACAGAAGTCATTTAATTATAATGGATTTTTATGTCACTGTCCAGGAAGAAAATGGTATATAAGCAGAGTCTGCAGACATACTACCACCCCACAGAGGGGAAGAAAAACAAGGTAAGAGAAATTTATCAGTCTTGTAAGAAATTATACCATGAAAATTTAAAAACTTAAGAAACTGCCTAAAAGTTAAAAAAATCACTTGGAAAAATGAGAAGTATTGTCTTTGGAAATGCAAAAGGAAACTAAGATTCTATTATTTGGGATGAAGAATTAAACTAGAGTGTATAATATTTCAGATGGTAGACAGGATAATAGAAAGTAATTTAGAATACCTATCTCTTAGGGAATTTCCAAAATGATTTGACAACTTGACTTCTGCTTATTTCAGTTAAGGATCATTCTGTGACAAATTTACAGAAAAATCGACAGATTTCCCAGTCTGATCTGAACTCTAGTAAAATATCATCATAAATAAAAGGGGTCTATTTTCAAAAAGGGAAAAGACTGGATTTTATACCAAATACCACCCTCTCCCAAAAAGCAGCACAAGGCTTTGCAAAGGTCAAGCCAAATTAACATGAAATGTGTTTGGCGCATGCTCTCTTATACCAGGCAAAGCTTAAACTGAAGTAGTGCTGGAGAGATTTACGTTTTCTCCTCACCAGAAGATGTCGAGGTCTTTGTGGTTCAAAAGCTGAGGGATGCTGCTTCGGAGATGGAAGTCCCTGTGGATGAAGAGGATAATTTGGATGTAGCTAACTGAATGGACTAATGTTCTATTTAAGTTTTAATTATTTGATGGTGGATCACAATGATTTTTTAAATTAAGTTGTTCTTTTTGGCTTTGGTAACTTTAAAGTTTTCCCAAGTAAGTTATTGTCAGTGGACTTTTTTGGGGGATTTCTTCACAATGCTTAAAAAGTTCATGAAGATTGGTTTTTTTTTTTTTAATTTATATTTTTCAGAGTATGAGAGGAAAACAGACAAAAGGGGGGGAAAGAATGAAGGAGAAATACCTGTGTGTATTTTCAGCTGCCTAATATTGTATGCCTTTTTATTTCAGACCTAATTAGAGTCAAAACCCTGAATTCCATCTCCTATATGTGATCATCTGTGCAGATAAAACACTCTCACCACGTCCTAGCAGGACAGTAGCGTTCATTCACTCTGTGGAGAGATCTTCCACTCTGTGAAAAATTTAAAGTTAAATTGGAAAGTTTTATATTTGGGGAAATACTACCAAATACCATTAACTATTTTCTTTGAAGACCTCTCCCACCCAACTTCTTTCTAGACCACAGGAATGAAAATGAGCCCATTGTGTAATCTGCAAAGTAAAAGTAAAAGGCTGCAGTCCTGCTTTGACATGGACTTTTCTCTCTCAAGTTTAAGCTATTCTTCTTAGTAAAATTTCTAAGAGGGAATGATATTCAAAAGGAGATCCTGTATTAATATTATAGATACCCAGCACTCAGTGAAAGGCATGTTATTATTGAGCTTTGTTAACTAAACACCTAATGGCAGTTAAAATTCTAATTTACAAGTACTCAAACTTTTAAGTGAAACAGTTAAAATAACTCTAAAATATAAAGGCAGAGCCAATCTACTGCACAATCAAAAACATAACTATGCTTATTTACACTCCAAACATAAGGGGAAAGGGAGGTTGAGCAGAATAAACAATGACAATCAAATAATTCAAACAGTAACACTCACCAACACATTTTTCAGCCAATTCACCTAAAAATGCATCTGACAATTTTGGATTCCAGTCCCTGGTATGGATCTGTAAGATGTGTTTTCTTGCCTAAGATGAAAAGCACAGATATATAAAATCTTGCCCAAGAAGAAAAGTACAGATAAAATATTATCAATCCTTCAAATACGTTAGGTGGAACAAATTTTGACTAACCATATCTCATTAAAACTTTTATTTTTAAAAAATTTAAACACCTTAGCATCTATCTACATCAACTCTGATTCCAACAATAAATCTGGGAGACATGTAGTAGAGATCTTTTCTGTGTTTCACAACCTAAGACATTTAATGTTGTGATAGGTGAAGAAAATTGACTGGCAGCATATAACAACTAAGTGACTCATGTGGGACTAGAATTCAAAATTATATTTCACTTTTCCACCATACCACTTTTACCATTTGAAAATATACGAACAAAAAACTTTCATGTTATAAAAGTTATAGTCATAATTTTAAACAAACTTTACATTTCATATAATTTGTGGTATTATGATCAACAATGAGCAAAATAACAAGTAACTTAAACTTGAAAAAAGCTTTTAATTTGAAAAGTATTCAAGTTTAAGTAAATATCATGCATGCCAGTTGTGGTGGCTCACACCTGCAATCTTAGCACTTTGGGATGCTGAGGCGGGAGGATCGCTTGTGTCCAGGAGTTCAAGACTAGCCTGGACAACATAGTGACATCCTGTCTCTGCAAAAAAATTGTTTTTCAATTAATTGGGCATGGTGGTGCACGCCTGTGGTCCCAGGTACTCAGGAAGCTGAGGTGGGAGAGTCCCTTGAGCCTGAGAGGTCGAGGCCTGCAGTGTGCTGTGATCACGCCGCTGCACTCCAGCCTGGGTGATAAGAGTGAGATCCTGTCTCAAAGGGAGAAAAGAATATATATATATCTCATGCATATTATTACTTTGTCAGTTAGTTGATGCTTTGGCATTTAATACATGGTACTTCAATAAATTTCAATTAAATTCATTGAAAGATCAAAGTGTTATAAACAATTTTACATTGATTTCAACATTCTCTAGCTTAAATCTACAATCAAAATTTTAACGTCTTGCTTTCAAAACAAACAGAAATTCATTTTTCTAAAATAGTTTTTTTGTTTTTGAGACTGAGTCTCGCTCTGTCGCCCAGGCTGAAGTGCAGTGGCGTGATCTCACTCACTGCAACCTCAGCCTCCAAGGTTCAAGTGATTCTCGTGCCTCAGCCTCCTGAGCAGCTGGGATTACAGGCACTCGCCACCACACCTGGCTAATTTTTGTATGTTTAGTGAGACAGAGTTTCACCATATTGGCCAGGCTGGTTTTGAACTCCTGACCTCAAGTGATCCACCCGCCTCGGCCTCCCAAAGTGCTGGGATTACAGGCGTGAGCCACCGTGCCCAGCCTAAAATAGTTTTCTTAAAAAAACACTAACATATAAAAATCTATAATCAGCTGATACTAACCACCACCAACAGTCAGATCAGAATTTTGTTTTCACATCTGCCTTCTTTGGAGAAAATTACAACACTTTTAAAAAATTGAATATGCTTGTTCCCTCAACACTGCTATCTAAGCTTCTTGAGATATGAAAAAGCAAATTATAACCAAGATGATAACATCTTACTGACTTGATGAGGAATTTGGGGACCAGCAACAAAACAGAACAACTACAAAGTCATCAAGATAAATCTTGCTCAAAAAGTTGACAAAATCTGGAATCAATCGCTACAGTTTCAATTCCAAGTTCTAAGTTAGGCATTCAGCTATGAAAGTTAAAGCAATGATATGACACTTATTTTCTTCCAACGTGAAGTATCTGCTTGAACAGATACTAAAAAAAAAAAAAGAAAGTCCAAAAGAAATATCAACCTAACAGCACATATATTCTGTAAGATGACATTAAGAATCTATACAAACTTCATTAGCAGCACAGGTACTGTGCTGCTAAGGGTGATTACAAGACCCTTAAAATATCAAGAACATGTAAAAAAAAATTATGCTGGAAGATATCCCAAAAAGAGATCCATTCTTATCCTCTCATTTCCCTAAAAAGAGGTTTAAAGTAATGAAATTAATTATCAAAGGTTAGCAAGTTATTTTCAGGTCCCTAATAATGCTCTTTCCCTATATAATCCAATCAAAGTCACCTTCCTTTTGTCATACTAAAAACAAGACATGGAATGAAGAAAAAATTATTTAAATGTAGAAATCAAGAAATGTTCATTATGTATTTTACTCTATACGGCATACCAAATAGTAAGTCAAAGGGCTTCCTCTAATAGAAAGTAACTTCTATTAAACATCAAAGGCAAATTCAAGCCCCTCATTTTTCAGAATCTACAAGTACACATACAAATATATATTACTTATAACAATCATAAAAATGATGATAAAGGAAAATAAAAGAAATTTAAAAGCATTATTGCATATGGAAGGTGTGTACTATTTTATGCAAATAATTAACAAAATTATTAAAATTTGAAAACAAGATTTAGTTTTATTAATCTTTTACTTAATCAAATAGCAAGAGTCATGATATTCTACTGGCCAAACCACAGGACTGAGACACTGACCGGTATCACTTTAAATTAATGACCCAAATGGGTCCTTATTACTACTACCCTTAATACTTCCCTAGGTCATTCATTATGCCTTTCTCCTAGCAGACTATTTCACAGCACATCTTCGCATTCCACTGATGACCGTGCCTCCCAATTCACTGAGAAAATTGAAGCAATCAGAAAAAAACTTCCATAGATTCCCCACATCCTAATCACCAAAGATGTCCACCCATCAGCATGTGTGCCAACAATATTCTGTCTTCTCTCTATTGTCACAGATGAACTAGCCAGCTCCTATCTAAAGTCATTCATGCCACTTTTATGCTAAATCCTATCACTTTTTGCCTACTGACATCTCTCAATTTCACATAAAAATTCCCTTTTCTACTAGATTTCTTCCATCTTGAAAACAATGAAACACATTATCTTGCCCCTGCTTCCTTCAATATCATATCACCTAAATTCTTTGCTTCCCTTTGCAGAAAAACTCTTTTTAAAACATATCTATATTCACTCCCTCCAATTCCTTCCCATTTTCTCTTGAACTAACACACTCCAATTAAGCTTTTGCACCCACTACTAACTGAAACTGTTCTCATCAGATTCACTGACGACCTACATAATGATAAATACAATGACCAATTTTCTGTCCTTAGCTGAATGGACTTAGCAACATGTGACATGGTTAATCACACCCTCCTCATTGATACATTTTCTTCACTTAGCTATCAGAACACCCCACTCTCTTAGTTTTCCTCTTATCTTACTGACTGCTCTGTAAGAGAGAAGACTTGGTAATCTCATCTAGTCTCAGGACCTTAAAAACTATTTAAGGGAAAAAGGTAAACAGCCAGCATAGGCCTTTCCACAGACCCAGGCCTGAGAATAACGACCTTATATTTCAGTCTCACAAAACTGTTTGCTCGAAATGTTAGAAAGAGAAAGTTAATGTGGAAAATTATGTTCAAGATCCATGCTGTGCAATATAGTAAGTCATGAGCCACACAATGCTATTTTATTTAAATTTTAAATTAACTAATACTAAACAAAATTTAAAATGCAGTTCTTTAGTCACACTAGCAACATTTTAAGTGTTCAATAGCTACATGTGGCTAGTGGCTACCACAATGCATACTGCTCAAAGAACAATGCCAAAATAGAACACTTCCATCATCACAGAAAATTATATTAGACAGTGCTGTTCTAAACCTTGTTTACTGTTAAACCCTTGATTTGCGTGAACTGAACCTGGACTGTGAGGGCTGTGATTGGCATATAGACTCTGAAGCCTACTTAGCTAAGATAGTACAGAAGACAATTGGGAAATCAAGGAAATGGCTTTCCTGTGCTGTCTCTCAGAACTAAGCACATTTCCCCATGTACTGAAGAGTATAAAAGCTGTGCTTGGACTGTTGTTAGATGTCCCAAACAAAAAAGTTGATGCTTCCCCACAGTGAAGTAGACTGTACCTACTTCAGCCCTATCTGCTACAAATAAACACACCAATATGCACTCATACATTCCTGAAGGTTGCACTTGTGCAATGAAAATAATGCTATATATGCTATGTTTCCTGTTCTGACAAAGCTAAATAAATCTGGTGCCAATTTAAAGCTTGTAAATTAGATTGTCAATCCAAATCTGAGTCAACTACTGGTGATTGTGGAGACTGATGTCAAACTGAGGAACGAACTGCTCTACACAGGGAAGCCATTGCTTTTGTTACTCTATGGTCTTCCATACAGTCCAAATCACTAAGACTTTCACATCTAGGTATATAAACCAGGCATTTCACATAGAGGTCTAAGAATAAAGCTATACATATTCACATACAATATATCCTTTGCATGTATCTCTTCCTCTCAGATTTGAGTTTCTAATGAAAAGCCAGTCAGATTATACTAGTCAAACCAAGAATAACATTAAAAGTTTCAAGCTGAATTGGGGAAAAAAAAACTTCGTATATCATATTATATAATATTTACATAATCAATGATAAACATTGCCCTGTATTATTAATACATTCTTTTAAAAAAGACTTTATACCATAATGAATAACGTTTGTTGTTTTTAATTAAATACAGCAATTTCTATGAAAATTTGGATACTGGGTCCTTATTCATAAACCCACTAATACTCTATAAAAACATTATTTTACGAGAATAAAGTTACTTTGGCTAACTAGGGACACATAAACTGCCATACAGGACAACTACTACAACCTGGAGAACTAAAGCACAAGTAAGTATCTACAGTGACCTATCAAGAGCTTTCCTCTTACTATCTAAAAATCATAAACTTTCTTATAATTGTTAATAGAAAAAAACTGCTCCATAATTACATAGGTTTTTAAAGTATTAAGTAAGATATCCTATAAGCACAAAATCTGAACAATGAAAATTCATAAAATATCACCCTCAGAACATATGCCTTATAGTAGAATTACATATAAATATTAACATATTGAAAACAAAAACTCTTACCTTTTGATCAGGCAGGTTGAAGAGGAATTCTCTGTCAAAACGACCAGGTCTCCTGAGTGCAGGATCTATAGAGTCAAGTCTGTTTGTAGCACCAATAACAACAATTTCACCCCTATTATCTAATCCATCCATAAGAGCAAGGAGGGTTGATACTATAGAGCTGTAAAATAATTTTCAGGCAAAATTTTAAAAAAGAATTGTAAACACTGCTGCTTACGATAACTTTTATCAGTCTTTTTTTTTTTTTTTTTTTGAAATGGAGTGTCACTCTGTTGCCCAGGCTGGAGTGCAGTGGTGCGATCTTGGCTCACTGCAACCTCTGCCTCCTGGGTTCAAGTGATTCTCCTGCCTCAGCCTCCCAAGTAGCTGGGACTACAGGTGCACTCTACCATGCCCAGCTGATTTTTGTATTTTTAGTAGAGATGGGGTTTCACCATATTGGTCAGGCTGGTCTCGAACTCCTGACCTCAGGCAATCCACCTGCCTTGGCCTCCCAAAGTGCTGGGATTACAGACATGAGCCACAGTGCCCGGCTTATCAGTCTTTAATGATAACAAAATAACTGCAGCATGATTATATTTTAATGCAGGATCAAGTTATTTACAAAAATTATTTTCAAAGGCATTCAGAAAATACAGTAGACACCTAAACCTTGGCAACCAAAAAAAAAAAAAAAATGAACTTCATCAAAATTAAAAACTTTTCTGCTTCAAAGGATACTATTAAGAAAGTAAAAATATAACCTAAGAATATTTGTAAATCATACATTTGATAATATATATAATAAACAATTACAACTGAACAACTAAACAATACAAAGACAAATAATAAAATTTTAAAGTAGGCAAAAAGGGCCAGGCGCAGTGGTGCAATGCCTATAATCCCAGCACTTTGGGAGGCCAAGGCGGGTGGATTGCTTGAGCCCAGAAGTTTGAGATCAGCCTGGGAAACACAGCAAGACCCCATCTCTCAGTAAGAAAAATATTTTTTAATAATTAGGGAAAAAATTTGTATAGACATTTCTCCAAAGACGATATACAAAACCACATCAATAGTCATTGAGCATAAGCAAATTAAACCAAATGAGATGCCACTTCAAAACCACCAGGATGACTATAATCAGACAGACAGATAATTAACAGCTTTTGATGAGGATGTAGAGAAGTTGGAACACTCATACACTGACTGATTGATGGGAATGTAAAATGATGTTCCTCTTTGGAAAAAGAGTATTGTAGTTCCTCTGTTAAACATAAGAGTTATCAAATGATCCAGCAATGTCCACAAAAAAAAACTTTTACACGAATGTTCACAACAACACTTTTCATAATAGCCAAAAAAGTGGAAGAAACCCAAATGCCCATCAACTGATAAATAAGTAGAATAAATGTGGTATATCCATACAATGGAATAATATTCCTCAATAAAAATAAATGAAGTACGAACAGCTAAAACAATATGGATGAATCTTGAAATCATTTTGCTAAAGAAGCTAGACACAAAAGGCCACGTATTGTATGATTCCATGTATACAAGATATCCCAAACAGGCAAATCTATAGAAAAACAAAGTATATTAGAAGTTGCCTAGAGCTTGGAAGGATGAGGGGAAGGTTGGGAGTGATGGCTAAAGGGTTTAAGGTTTCTGGGTGATGAAAACGTTCTAAAATTTATTGTAGTGATGGTTACACAACTTTGTAAATATACTGAAAGTCATTGAACTATGCAGTTTAAATGAGTGAACTAAGCTGGGCACGCTGGCTGACACCTATAATCCCAGCACTTTGGGAGGCTGAGGCAGGTGGATTGTCTGAAGTCAGGAATTCGAGACCAGCCTGGCCAACATGGTGAAACCCCATCTCTACTAAAAATACAAAAATTAGCTAGGCGCAGTGACAGGCACCTGTAATCCAGCTACTTGGGAGGCTGAGGCAGGAGAATCACTTGAACCCGGGAGACGGAGGTTGCAGTGAGCTGAAGTCGCACCATTGTACTCCAGACTGGGTGACAAGAGCGAAACTCCATCTCGGAAAAAAAAAAAAAATGAGTGCACTGTACAGCTGTTACTATGGAGCCCTTGTGGGGGTCGCTTTTCTGGCTGGAAACCTGTGGCTGGTGGCACCTCTGCCTCAGTTTTGCTTAGACCTGCTGGGCTCATTCTGTCCACTCAACCTGACTGCGCTCGGCTCACACTACTAGCCTATATCCCATGCCTGCCAGGGGCAAGCCAGGCATGGGGCAGCAAGGGGTGTTTGAGTGAGCAAGTGTGAGGTGCAGCCACTGCGCACAGTCTGGCATGCCGGCTAATGCAGCAGGGCAGGCAGCTCCAGGTATTGGCACAGGTGCTGGCTCTCTGTGAGGCTGTGGCTGGACCAGGCTCACTGCAAGCAGCTTCTATGGCTGCCACTGGGGAACGTGGCGGTTCCTGGAAGCTTGCAGACTCCAGGGACCACAGGGCCCCAAAGTCACAGCCCTGGCTCGGGGAGCTCCCAAGTCTCAGCTCCCTGAAGAGTTGCAGCTCTTCTCTCCTCTTCACCCACAAAATGGCGAGCAAGGGGCATGTTTCAGCCCTGTTTGTATTACAGCTTTTTCAGCCCTGCCATTTGACAGGTCCCAAGTTCTTGTCCTGCATCCAGGAAGAACAAGGTATGCAGAAAAGTGGAGGGTGAGCAAGGCGAAGAGGAGCTTTATTGAGTGACAGAATAGTTCAGAAGAGATCCTGGAGTGGGCAGCTCCTCTCCACAGGCAGGTCGTCATGTTGAGTGTTCAGCTCTCAGCACAGAGGAGGTCCTGGAGTGGGTAGCTCCTCTCTGCGGTTGGTCATCCCGACATCTGCAGCTCTCAGCAGAGAGGTGGCCCTGGAGGGGGTAGCTCCTAACTGCAGTTGGTCTTCCTGATGTCCATTTAGCTCTAGCTGAGCCGGGGCGTTTCTGGGACTCAGAGGGAAAGAAGTGCACACCAACTGGTCCACGGGTGGCCATGGGCAGGCCCAGAAAAGGCATCACAACTTCCCACTCCAGTCTGTGGGACTGGCAGCCCAGCCCCCAACCTTCAGGCCCTCCGTAGCCTGAAGGTGGGTCTCACCAGGGACCCGCCCCCTTCTGCCCAGGAGCTTTGTCTGCCTCCTGCTGCCATTTATGGTGTCCAAGCTGTTCGTGCCAAGGGGTGCCTGCAGGCCACTGCCAAGCTGCCCTCAGCCACCCCCTCAGCTTCCCTCCCATGCTCATCAGCACCCAAAGTCTGGAGGGGGCTGAGGCAGCAGGGGGTTGGCATGCAGCACTAACCCCAAGAGTGCACACAACCATCCAGACTGCAACAACGCCCAGGCTTGGCCCCAACCTTGCTCCAAGATCAGAGCAGGCGCCGGAGTAGGAAGAGGCCAGGCAGTGGAAGCAGACACTTCTGGGCCTGCGGGGACAAGGGAGGCCTTCCCAGACCCCCAGAGTGCAGGAATGCCAGGCTCCACAGTCATGACTTGGGCAGCTGTAGCTGCACCCAGAGGGCAGGACTCCTGCCTGCTCCCAGGCCCCTGCAAGAGCACAAGGAAGCCCAGGTCCACAGCCACAACTTGCAGCTGCACCCAGGGAGCTCCCATCCCACCAACTTAAAAGGGGTGGGATTCCCATTTGTCCCCAGCTTCCACCAGCTCTGTGGAATGTGCAGCCCCGGCTACACCTCCCCACTACAGCAGGTATGATGACAGTGGCCACTCCAGATGGGCTGCTGCTGCCATCACTGTGAACTGTATCTCAATAAACCTGTTTTTCTTAAAAGAAAAAAAATACAATAATTTGTTTTAAATAGATAGCAATCTAGCGGGGGTTTAAATGTCTGGAAATGTATATGACATTTAGTTTCTTTTATATTAGATTTGCATTATCGTTATACTTTTGGACAAATTCTTTAGAATGGCTACCACTTTATGTTCAACTCAAAATTATTTTCTACGTATTTTAGAGAAGTTTTTGAAAAGTATGACTTAAACATTTCTGAATATAAGCGTTTCATGTCTAATTATAACAGAAACTGTAGTTCTAGTAACAATGTTCTTTCTAGTGTTTTCCAACTGCTCTCATTTCTAGTCCTTTACTCTTATTGCTAACACCTGCCTGAAATAACTTCTCCAATATGTTCAACATGTTAAAGAAATCATTCTCCTTCCCAAACATACTGCTCTAGCTGTGTCTCCAAAATCTATAAGTGGAATCAAAACGCTAGATATCCAGTGTATGTGTGAAGGAAGGATGTGTGATTCTTCTTTTCAAATTGAATAACTGAAAATTAGTGACCTAGGTTTCCCATTCAAGATATAAAGGGGGTGAGGAGTATAAGTAGCCTCAAATATAAATTCATATTTAACCTCCAATTTTTCCTTAGTAGCTTCCAATTACAGACTGGCATTTCAAGTGTTTGTTGGAATTTACCTGCATTTTTAAGTGTCTTGTAACTGAAAAGTCTTCAGATGATAGTCTCAGACGTGGCCAGAAACAGAATTACAATCTAACTTAAATTATACCAAAAGTTGTCTTTAAAAGAAAAAAAAAACTGAATGGCCAACCCTTGGATCAAAATCCTTTAGCAACTCCTATGATGTAGGGAAATTAAAAGTCCAAACTATTTGACACGATATTCAAGGCCTACTTGCTTGTCCCAAATTCTCTTTCCTACATTATCTTCTAAAAGTGTTGTTTCACCTTTCAAATATAGATCTAAAATCCAATGAAATTAATTGTACTGTATGGTGTGTAGAGGAATCCAGGTTTTTTTCCCACCAAAGAGATATCCAATTTTCCCAGCATTATTTATAGAAAAGGTCATCTTTTCCTAACAGCATCTGCACTGCCTCTTTTACCATAAATTAGGCATCCATATGTGTGTGCATTTATTTATGGCTCTGGGCTCCGTTCCATTCATCTATTTGTCTAGTCTTCTGCCAATATCAAATTTTCTTAACCCTAAGAGGCCTTAATGACTAGTAGAGCAAGTGTTCCCACCTTATAGAAGAAAAGGTAATTGGAAAATATTTCTTTCCATTTATTTAATCTTTAATGTTTGCCAATCAAGTTTTAATATTTTCTGCATACACGTAACATGAGACTTCTTAGACTTACTCATAGAAACTTTTTGCTAATGAGATTGCAAATAGTAACTTTTCATTTTTACACAATTACTAGCAACAAAAATACAAAATTTGTTTATATTGATTGGTCTAAACTTCCTAACATCTATCTACAGATTGCTTTGCAATTCCTACATACATAATTGCATCATCTACAAATGATAAGAGTATTGTTTTTCCCTCTTCAATATGCATACCTCGTATAGCTTTGTCTGCAACAACGCCCAGGCTTGGCCCCAACCTTGCTCCAAGATCAGAGCAGGTGCCAGAGTGGGGAGAGGCCAGGCAGTGAAGCAGACACTTCTGGGCCTGCAGGGAAAAGGGAGGCCTTCCCAGACCCCCAGAGTACAGGAATGCCAGGCTCCACAGTCATGACTTGGGCAGCTGTACTGCACCCAGAGGGCAGGACTCCTGCCTGCTCCCAGGCCCCTGCAAGAGCACAGGGAGGCCCAGGTCCACAGCCACAACTTGGGCGATCTATAGAACAGTATAGATATATACTGTGATCTATAGAATGTATTGGTCAGAAGTGTTCATAGCAAAACAAACACACTTGTCATATTCCCCATGTTATAAGAAAAGGTTTCATGTTTGAACATTAAGTCTGTTTGTTGTAAGTTTTTCTGTAGCTACCTTTAAGGAAACACTTTATATTCCTTGTTCTCTAAGATGAAGACTTTATTATGACTAAGTATTGAATTGTATCAAACATTTCTTCCACATCTATTGAGGTGATCCTCTTGATTTTTCTATAATATGAAAATGTGATAAATTAACATTAACTGACTTCTCTCATATTAAATAAACCTCGTATATTTGAAATAAAATCAATTTAGTCATAATATATTATCCTTTTTATATCTTCCTGATGTAAAGCTCTACCAATCTGTTTAGGATTTTTATATACATGTTCACAAGTGACACTGGGTTCCAATGAATTTTCTCATACCAAGTTTTATGAAGGTATAATTGACATACAAAACCCCGCACATATTTAAAGTATACATTTTGTTAAGTGTTGAAGTATGTATACCCTGTGGAACCATCACCACAACTAAAATAAGTTAACATATCCATTATGTTCTTCCTCATACTCCTTAGTTCTCCATCCATACTGACCCTCCTTGTCCTCTTTTACCCAACCCCTGGGGAACCATTCATCTGTATTCTGTCACTACAGATTACTTTGCATTACTTAAAATTTTATATACATGGGATCATACAGTAAGTACTCTTCTTATTCCTGGATTCTTACATTCGGCATATTCTGAGATTCATCTATGTTACTCGTATGATAATAGTTTATTCTTTTTAACTGCTAAGTAATATTCCATTATATGGATATACCACAATTTATTTATCCATTCATATATTGATGGCCACCTGGATTGTTTTCAGTTCTGGGATATTACCAAAAACCTGCTATAAACATTGACATACAAGTCACAGAATTTTCCCCTATGTTTTTTCTAAAAGATCTCCTTTCACCTCTTAAGCTTAGGCCTTTATGCTCTTAATCTTTGATGTCTTAAAAAACCAAAACATTACATTTTGCATTCCTAATATTGCTTATCTGTCTTCTTTTTATCATGACCAAGCATGCCAGAGGTTTATCAGTTTTTTCAAAGAACCAACTTTATTAGTTTTTTTCAAAGAACCAACTTTTGGCCTCCTTGATTTCTACTATATCTTTGTTTTCAGTTCACATATTGTTGGGTATGATTTTTGTCTTTACAACACAGGTCATTTAGACTTTGGAGCTATAGTTCTTAATTATGAACATAAAATTATCTGCTTATCTTTTTTGTTATTTTTCTGTTTTGCATATTACCAAACTTTAGAAAATTAGTTAAAATGTGCTTTAAGGCACAATACAGGATCAGTTTTCATAAACCTGGTATATGTTTGAAAAGAGTGTCCATTCTATATGTCTTAGATAAGAATGTCCATTAGATCAGATTCTTGAAATGTGGTGGTTCAAATTAATCTATAGAGCATTAAATGATTTTTTTGCTCAGCCTGATCTATCAATTACTGAGAGATGCACAGGATCTCTCCCACAATGATTATCAATTTGACTCTTCTACCTCATAGTTCTGTCAATTTTTGTTTTACATAGTTTGAACTGTAGTTATTAGGGAATTACAGATTTTAAATTGTTACTTTTAAGACAGGGTCTCACTCTGTCATCCAGGATGGAGTGCAGTGGCACGATCATGGTTCACTGCAGCTTCGACCACCCAGGCTCAAGCAATCCTCCTACTCAACCTCCTGAGTAGCTAGGACTACAGGCATGCACTACCAAGTATGGCTGTTTTTTTTTCTTTCTGTATATATGGGTTCTCATTATGTTGCCCAGGCTGGTCTTGAACTCCTGGGCTCAAATGATCCTCCTACCCTTAGCCTCCCAGAGTGCTGGGATTATAGGCATGAGCCACCATGCCTGGCCTAATTGTTATATCTTCTAGTAAACTGAAACTTTTATCATTATAAGATTTCCTTTTTATATGCACAGTAATGCTTTCTGATTTATGGTCTATTTTGTCTAAAATTAATGTAGCAACACCAACTGTTAGTATTTATGTGATATAATTTTATACTATTTAATGGATTTACCTATTGTGGACATTTCATATAAACAGAATCATACAATGTGTGGCCTTTTGTGTCTGGCTTATTCCACATAGTATAACATCTTCAAGATTCATCCATGGTGTGGCATGTGCCAGAATTTTTCTTTTCTTTGTGGAGGGATGGGGTCTCACTCTGTTGCCCAGGCTGGAGTACGGTAGTATCATCACAACACACTACTGCCTTGACCTTCTAGGCTCAAGCAATCCTCCCATCTCAGCCTCCCAAGTAGATGGGACCAGAGATAAAGGTCACAACACCCAGCTAATTTTTTTTAGTATTTGTAGAGACACTACCTCGTTATGCTGCCCAGGCTGATCTCAAACTTCTAGGCTCAAGCAATTCTCCCACCTTGGCTTCCCAAACTGCTGGAATTACAAGTGTGAGCCACCACACCCATCCAGAAGTGCATTCCTTTTTAAGGCTGAATAATATTTCATTGTATGGATATACCACATTTCATTTACCTATTCATTGGTTGATGGACATTTGGGTTATTTCTACTTTTTGGCTAGTGTGAGTAATGCTGCTATGAATATTTGTTTTTGTGCTATTTCTTTCCACTATTTTACTTCGAATCTTTTTGTATCCTCACATGTAGATGTCTTGATTATAAACAAAACATCATTATTATTTTGTTTTTTTGACAATCTGACAATCTTTGTCTTTTAACAAGAACATTTACTCCCCTTATATTTCAGGTCATTATTGATATATTTGGGTTTAAATCTATAATCATATTTTGTGCTATTTTCCCCATTGGTTATATGATTTCCCTCACTTCTCTTCTTGATTGTTTTTGGATTGACTTTTAAAAATTATTCTATTTTCCCCCACTAACAGTTTTGGAATTACACATTATGTTTCTATTTTACCAATGATTACTCTAGAAATTCAAACCTGCATACTGGATACCCAAGAGTTCTACTTGCAGGTTATAATAAAGACCCAATCAGAGCATCCCTCAGAAAACAACTACAAAGCCTATGTATTATAATACAGGAACATACACCTGACGTTTCTGGTGAGTAAACAGAGACAGATGGGTTCTGGTGGGAGTTCATGGTCACTCAGAGAATGGAAACATGGTGGGAGTTCTTAGTCACTTGGAGAAGAAAAAGTACGTTTCCTTCTCTCTAGCTTTTAGGCTGGGGACTAACTGCAGTGAGGGGGAGAGAGAATATGCAGTAGAGGTTCAGGGGGGTGCCTTATTAACTTTTCAGCATGAGAGTCTAGAAAAGAGAAGGTAGGAAGTTATTAATATTAAAGAATAAGGGTGATCACACAAGGGCAAGAGCTAGTAAGGACACTCCAAACTCAGTTTACCCAGATTTCTAGCTGGTCCTGAACAACAAAGCAGGGAGCAGACTCAAAGATCTAGCTAAAGACAAAAGGTCTCAAAGGAGATCAAAGCTCCCAGTCAAGAAACTGAATGCATTCTAAGCCTAACTCAGAAAATTGTCTCCTAAGAAAATGTGGCTCATAAAATAAAAATAACAGAATCCAGAGTCTCCAAAAACTAGCAATAACAATATCCAGGACACAATCCAAAACTGCCCAACAAATTAAGAATCAATAAAAGAACACGTTCTCAGGAGAAAAGAAAACCAAGTGGGTCTAACAGTGAGATAAACCAGATGTTGAAGCTAACACAAGATAATTTTAAAGCAACTATTGTAACTAAGCTCAATGAAATAAAATAAAACATGCTTAAATGCATGAAAATCACATTGGAAAAACAGAAACAATGAAAAACAAATGTAAGTCCTAGAACTGAAAAATACAATTTCCGAAATAAAAAAAATGTGTTGGATGAACATCACAAAATGGACATGACAAAGCAAAAATAAGTGAAGATTGACTAAAGACAGACAAATAAAAATTATCCAAGGTGAAAACAGAAGAGACTGAAAAATGACAAATTTGTAGATACAAAACGACAAGCACCATCAGAAAGAAAGCCACACAGAGGCATGTCATGGCTAAACTGTTGAAAGTAAAAGATATAGAGCAAGATATTGAAAGCAGCAAGAAAAAACCCAAGTATTACAAAATGTGGAAACAACAATCTAATTAATGGCTCTCCAATTATACGCTATGATGCAGGCAGATGGAATCCTGGCAGAGGCCAGCTAACTCACTAAGTGCAAGAGTTGGAGTTGAGATTCCAGGGAGAACAAGATGACTAGAGTCTACAGAAAGAGTACCACAGAGGAGACTGTTCCACAGAAAGAAAACTCAGGAAATGTGCAGAAAACTCCTCAGCTCTTCAATCAAATATAAATCAGTATATACATGTGATGAAACTACCCAAGGCTTGGGGAAAAAAAAACACTCAGAAGAACTAAAAGTAAGAGTACTCTACACTCACAGAGAACCAGGAATAGTGCCAGTTCCCACCCGCCGAACTGGTAAACCTCATGACTCACAGGTCATTGCCCGTGAATACACAAAAGGATACTGCATCAGTAGCAGGGAACAATTAGTCCTACACTGAGGGCTACTCAAGATCCATATCACAAATCTTGTTTTGGTTTTTGTTTTTTTGAGATAGAGTCTCACTCTGTCAACCAGGCTGGAGTGCAGTGGTGCCATCTCAGCTCGCCGCAACCTCCACTTCCTGGGTTCAAGTGATTTTCCTGCTTCAGCCTACCAAGTAGCGGGGATTACAGGCACCCGCCACCATGCCCAGCTAATTTTTTGTACTTTTAGTAGAGACAGCGTTTCACCATGTTGGCCAGGCTGGTCTCAAACTCCTGACCTCAGGTGATACAATCGCCTCGGCCTTCCAAAGTGCTGGGATTACTGGTATGAGCCACTGCGCCCAGCCGACAAATCTTAAAAGCAAGATTCCAAAGAATCACACTGTTTTCAAGTAGATTAACTGTGTCTCAAAAGGAAAAAAACAAAACAAAACACAACAAAACCACTTCAAGAATATCTACTTACAGAAACATAGCTAGCACTCAACAAGGTAAAATTTACATCTGGCATCCAATAAAAATTGCAAAGCATGCAATGAAACAGGAAAACACAATCCATGAGAAAAATCAATAAAATAAAACTAACCCAGAACTACAATATGAGAATTGGCAGACAAAGACATTAAAGTAGGCATTATAACTATATTCTAGATATTGAAAAGTTCTATATATATAGATGAAAACAGAAACATGAGGCAAAAACATAATGAATGGGATTAATAGCAGATTAGACATTTCAAAAGAAAAGATTAGTGAACTAAAAGTCACAGCAACAGAAACCAACCAAAATGAAACACAGAAAAGATAATTTAAAGCAAAATTAACAAAGTTTCAGCAAACTATGGGACAACATCAAGAAACTTAACATATGTGTAGTTAGAGGCCCAAAAGGAAAGAGGAGACAGGAGGTGGGGAGGACAGAAAAAATAATGAAGAAATAGCGGCCAAAAACTTTACAAGTTTGATGAAAAACACACCCAAGAAGTTCAATCCAAGAATGGGAAAAAGGGAGAAAACTCCACCAACATATATCATTAAATTGCACAAAACCAGTGAAGAAGGAAAAAAAAATTAAATGCAACCAGAAAAAAGATACATACAAAGAAACACAAATAGAAATAAAAGCAGAATTCATTACCGAAGCAACACAAATGAAAAGAAGGAAGATCATCTTCAAAGTATGGAAAGAAAAAGAAAAAAGTATCAACTTCAAATTCTATACCCAGAGAAAATACTCTTCAAAAACAAAGCCTAAGTTCTCAAAAAGTCAAACATAAAACTACCATACTGCCTAGCAGTTTCACTCCTTATCTCCACCCAAGAGCGATAAAAAATATATGTACTACACAAACACTTCCATTGAACATTCACAGTAATATTCATAATAGCCCAAACTGGAAACAACCTAAATGTCCATCCAGTGTGTTGTACAGTCATACAATAAGAATATTGTTCATCAATAAAAAAAGAACAAGGCCGGGCGCGGTGGCTCACGCCTGTAATCCTAGCACTTTGGGAGGCCGAGGCGGGCGGATCATGAGGTCAGGAGATTGAGACCATCCTGGCTAACACGGTGAAACCCTGTCTCTACTAAAAATACAAAAAATTAGCCAGGTCTAGTGGCAGGTGCCTGTAGTCCCCGCTACTCGGGACTCTGAGGCAGGAGAATGGCGTGAACCCGGGAGGCGGAGCTTGCAGTGAGCCGAGATCCCGCCACTACACTCCAGCCTAGGCAACAGAGTGAGACTCCATCTCAAAAAGAAAAAAAAAAAGGAAAGAAAGAACAAAATACTGACCCATACTATATCATGGATGTTCCTCAAAACCATTATACTTAGCAAAAAAAGCCAGACACGAGAAACCATAGTATATGATTTTAATAACACAAAATGTCTAGAAAAGGCCAATCTATACAGAGATTAGATTAGTGGCTGGCTGTGGGCAGGAAAAGGAATTTACTGTAAACGGGCATGCTGGATTTTTTTTTTTCTGAGACAGGATCTCACTCTCTCACCCAGGTTAGAGTGCAGCGGTACAATCAAAGCACACTGCAGCCTTGACCTCCCGGGCTCAAGCAATCCTCCCATCTCAGCCTCCCTAGTAGTTGAGACCACAGGCGTGCACCACCACACCCAGCTAATTTTTGTAGTTTTTGTAGAGACCAGATTTCACAGTGTTGGCCAGGCTGGTCTCAAATTCCTGGGCTCAAGCGATCTGCCTGCCTCAGCCTCTCAAAGTGCTGGAATTACAAGCATGAGTCACCACACCCAAACTCATGCTGGATCTTATTAGGGGTAAAAAGATGTTTTAAAATTGATTTATATCAATAGTATTACCACTTCGTTGAGGTACTCTAAAAATTACTATAACTATACACTTGAAATGAGTAAATTTTATAACATAAATATACCTCAATAAAGCTGTTTTGGCCAGACGCAGGGGGTTATGCGGGCAGATCACTTAAGCCCAGGAGTTTGAGACTAGCCTGGGCAACCTGGTGAAACCTTATCACTACTAAAAATTCAAAAAGTGGCCGGGCACAGTGGTTCACGCCTGTAATCCCAAACTTTGGGAGGCTGAGGCAGGTGGATCACAAGGTCAGGAGTTCGAGACTAGCCTGACCAATATGATGAAACCCTGTCTCTACTAAAAAATAAAAAAATTAGCCAGGCGTAGTGGTGCATGCCTGTAGTCCCAGCTACTTGGGAGGCTGAGGCAGGAGAATCACTTGAACCTGGGAGGCGGAGGTTGCCATGAGCAGAGATTGTGCCACTGCACTCCAGCCTTGGCAACAGAGCAAGACTCCATTTCAAAAAAAAAAAGTTAGGTGGGTACAGTGGCACACACATCTGTGGCCCCAGCTATTTGGGAGGCTAAGGTGGGGGGATCAGTCGAGGCTACAGTGAGCCATGATTATGCCACTGCAGTACAGCCTTGGTGAAGGGAATGAGATCCTGTCTCAAAAACAAAACTGTTTTTTCGTTTTTTTGTTTTTTGTTTTTTAATGTGTTTTCGGCCAGATGCGGTGGTTCACACCTGTAACCCCCGCACTTTGGGAGGCCGAGGCGGGTGGATCACGAGGTCAGGAGTTCGAGACCAACCTGGCCAATATGGTGAAACTGCATCTCTACTTAAAAAAATACAAAAATTAGCCAGGCGTGGTGGCACGCACCTGTAGTACCAGCTACTCAGGAGGCTGAGGCAGGAGAATCGCTTGAAACCGGGAGGCAGAGGTTGCAGTGAGCCGAGATCGCACTACTGCACTCTGACCTGGGCAACACAGTGAGACTTCATCCCAAAAAAAAAGGTGTTTTCAGATATGGAAAAGCCAAAAGAACTTGTCACTTGCAGGCCCACACTGTAAGAAACATATGCATAAAGAAACTGATACCAAATGGAAATATGAACATCTACAAAAGAATACAGAGCACCAGAAATGGTAAGTATAATAAATATTTAAGATATTTTCATTTACCTTTCTTCAAAAGTTTTTTTTTTTTTTTTTTTTTGAGACAGAGTCTCGTTCATCACCCAGGCTGGAGTGCAGTGGCGCGATCTCAGCTCACTGCAAGCTCCACTTCCCAGGTTCACGCCATTCTCCTGCCTCAGACTTCTAAGTAGCTGGGACTACAAGCGTCCGCCACCACGCCCGGCTAAGTTTTTGTATTTTTTTTTTAGTAGAGACGGGGTTTCACCATGTTAGCCAGGATGGTCTCGATCTCCTGACCTCATGATCCGCCCGCCTCAGCCTCCCAAAGTGCTGGGATTACAAGTGTGAGCCACCGCACCCGGCCTACATTTCTTCAAAAGGTTTTAAAGTTTTAAAAATAAAACGTATGAGGCCGGGCACAATGGCTCACGCCTGTAATCCCAGTACTTTGGTAGGCCAAGGCAGGCAGATCACTTGAGCTCAAGAGCTCAAGACCCTGTCTCTACTAAAAATACAAAAATTAGCCGGGCATGGTGGCGTACACCTGTAATTCCAGCTACACAGGAGGCTCAGGCAGGAGAATCACTTAAACCCAGGAGGTGGAGATTGCAGTGAGCCGAGACTGCGCCAATGCACTCCAGCCTGGGTGCCACAGCGAGACTCTGTCTCAAAAAATAAAAATGTATGACAATAGCACAAACCTCAGGAGAAGAAAAATGCAAGTATACTATTTCAAGGTTCCCATATTGTATATGAAATGGTCTATCATCAATTAAAGGTAGATGGTTACAAGTTAAAGACATATACCATAAACTCTAAAGTTACTACGAAAATAATAAACAGTAATGGCTAATAAGCCAGCAATGGAAACAAACTGGAATCATAAAAAATACTCAACTAATCCAAAAGAAGGTGGAACAATAGGAAAAGGAAAACAAGAATCAGATAGCCTAATAGAAAATCATCTAGATGATAAATTTAAACCTAACCATATCAACGATCACAATAAATGTGTAAGTGTCCATTTTGAAGGAAATGGTATTTTCATTGTCTTGATTGTAGTTATGGCTTCACAAGTACATATGTATGTTAAAGCCTTCCAAGTTTTACTCTTTATCAATGTCAGTATTGTGTACATATGTATCATATATATTTCATGTCAATTATACCTCAATAAAGCTCTTTTTAAAAATCAATAGCAAAATTGAGACCCTAAAAAAAAACTTTCAAAGTTTCAAAGTGTTTTTTTTTTTTTTTTTTTTTTTTGAGACAGAGTCTCGCGCTGTGTCACCCAGGCTGGAGTGCAGTGGCGCGATCTCGGCTCACTGCAAGCTCCGCCTCCCAGGTTCAGGCCATTCTCCCGCCTCAGCCTCCGAGTAGCTGGGACTACAGGCGCCCGCCACCACGCCCGGCTAGTTTTTTGTATTTTTAGTAGAGACGGGGTTTCACCATGTTAGCCAGGATGGTCTCGATCTCCTGACCTCGTGATCCGCCCGCCTCGGCCTCCCAAAGTGCTGGGATTACAGGCTCGAGCCACCGCGCCCGGCCTCAAAGTGTTTTTTAAAAAGGCAAAAAAGAAACAGAAAAAGAGCAGACACAAATAGGAAATGCAAATGCAATGATCCCCAATTCAAATATATTAATAATTACATTAAACACTGACTAAACAAATTAAAATTAAGAGACAGTGCAATTAAGAAAATAAGACCCAACTTTATACAGTCTATGAACAAGACAGGTTGAAAGCAAGTTAATGGCAAAAAACATACCACACAAACATCATGAAGTCTAGAATAGGTGAATTATTATCTGATAAAAATAGATTTCAAAATTAAGTGCATTATGAGATAAACATGGACATTTCATAATATAGGAAAGCAATATCAACATAAAGACGCAATAAATGTGTATGAAACTAATATAAAATTTCAAAATATGTGAGACAAAAACTGGCAGAATTAAACGGACAAAGAAACAATTCATCATAGCTGGACATTTTAACATACTTGTCTCTGCAATCAATAGAATTAGACCAAAACATCTGTAAGAACACAGAAGAGGCCAGGCGCAGTGGCTCATGCCTGTAATCCCAGCACTTTGGGAGGTCGAGTCAGGCAGACCACTTGAAGTCAGGAGTTCAAGACCAGCCTGGCCAACATGGTGAAACCTCATCTCTACAAAAATACAAAAATTAGCTGGGCATGGTGGTGCGTGCCTGTAATCCCAGCTACTCAGGGGGCTGAGGCAGGAGAATCACTTGAACCTGGGAGATGGAGGTTGCAGTGAGCCAGACAGAGCCACTGCACTCGAGCCTGGGCGACAGAGTGAGACTCTATCTCAAAAAAACAAAAAAAACAAAAAACAAGGAAAAAAACCCACAAAAGAGTCTGCATAACACTATTAACACCTTGTCTTATTTTATAATTATAGAACACTATGCCATAAATAGCAGAATACAAATTCACAGGACACACTGGGACATAAAGGAGAATGCAATAAATTTAAAAATGATTTTAATACAAAAAAAAATTAGCCAGGCATGGTGGCATGCACCTGTAGTCCCAGCTACTCAGGAGGCTGAGGCAGGAGAATGGCATGAACCCGGGAGGCGGAGCTTACAGTGAGCTGAGATCATGCCACTGCACTCCGGCCTGGGCGACAGAGCGAGACTGTCTCAAAAAAAAAAAAAAAAGAAAAGACTTTTTAAGAGTTATGATCTCTAGATCACAATAAAACTAAATTAGAATAACAATAAAATAATCAGGAAAAATAACCACAGCTATTTGTATATTAAATACACATCTAAATTAAATACACAATGATTGCGTCAAAGAAAAAATGACAAGAGAAACTGGAAATTATTTTGAACTGAATGACAGTGAATACATGTCAAAAACTGTGGGATATAGCTAAAGCATTGCTTAGAGGGAAATTTTACAGGTTTCAATGCATATATTAGAAAAAAAGAAAAGTTTCAATCAATTCCTAAGCTTCCATCTTAATCTGAAAAAGGGAGTTAAATTAAAAATAAACAGAAAAGACTTGGAAGACCTGAAATACGTATTGCTATATAAAAGAAGCCAATGTGAAAAAACTACATACTGTTTGATTCCAACTATATGACACTGTGGAAAAGGCAAAATTATGGAGATAGTAAAAAGATCAGGGGTTGCTGGGGAGAGAGGGATGGCTCTGCAGGGCACAAGAGAAGGAGGGATGAATGAATAGATAGAGCACAAAGGATTTGGGGGAAGTGAAAATATTTTGCATGATACTGTAAGAGCCGATACATGTCATTACACATTTGTTGAAACCCTAAAACTGCCTGCTATGAGTGGAATGTTTCTATTCCCCTAAAATTCATACATTGAAACCTAATCACCAAAGTAATGTTGTTAAGAGGTATTAAGAGTTAAGAGCTAAGGTGTTAAGAGTATTAAGAGGTGGAACCTTTAGGAGGTAATTAGGTCATAAGGGCAAAACTCTCATAAAGAGGATTCCTGCCTTCATAAAAGAGACCTGAAAAAGCTAGCTGGTCTTTTCTACCATTTAAGGACACAAGAGAAGTCATCAGAACCACAAAGCAGGTCCTCACCAGACACTAAATCTGCTGGCACCCTGATCTTGGACATCCCAGCCTCCAGAAATATGACAAATAATGTTCTGCTATTTCTAAGCTACCTAGTTTATAGAGATTTTTTGTTTTCCGAGACAGGGTCTCACTCTGTCACCTAGGCTGTAGTGCAGTAGCACGATCATGGCTCACTGCAGCCTTGACCTCCCTAGGCTCAAGTAATCCTCTCACCTCAGCCTCCCAAGTAGCTGGGACCAGAGGCACACCACACCCTACTAATTTTTGTACTTTTAGTAGAGACAGGGTTTCACCACATTGCTCAGGCTGGTCTCAAACTGCTGAGCTCAAGAGATCCACTGTCCTTGGCCTCCCAAAGTGCTGGAACTACAGGTGTGAGCCACTGTGCCCAGTAATGAATAGTCTATTTTTAAGACCATTTGTTAGAGCAGTTTAGGTTAACAGCCGAATTGAGAAGGAAATACAGAGAAATACAGAGACTTTTCATATGTCCCCCGTCTGCCCCTTGATATGTATACACATGCCTCAACAAAGTGGTGCACTTATTTCAACTGATGAACCTACAATGACACATCACAATCTACAAAGTCCACAGTTTACATTAAGGTTCATGCTTGATGATAAGGTTCTGTGAGTCTGGACAAAGAAATAATGACATGGATCCACTCTTACAATATAACACAGACTATTTTCACTGCCCTAAAAATCTTTTATACTCTGCCTATAAGTCTTCCTCAGTCTACTAATTTTTAAAAAAATAAGGAAAAAGGTAGTATAAAATTGGAAACAAAAATAATAGTGGAAAATCTATGAAAACAGAAGCTGTCTCTTTGGGAGGGAAAGGACCAATAAAATTGATAATCCTCTAGCCAGAATAATCAAGAAAAAAAAAAAAAAGGAGGGCTGGGTGCGGTGGCTCAAGTCTGTAATCCCAGCACTTTGGGAGGCCAAGGCAGGTGGCTCACCTGAGGTCAGGAGTTCAACACAAGCCTAATCAACATGGTGAAACTCTGTCTCTACTAAAAACACAAAAATTAGCTGGGCATGGTGGCAGGCGCCTGTAATCCCAGGTACTCAGGAGGCTGAGACAAGAGAATCACTTGAACCCAGGGGGTGGAGGTTGCAGTGAGCCGAGATCACGCCATTGCACTCCAGCATGGGTGACAGAGTGAGACTCCATCTCCAAAAAACCAAAAAACAAAAAATTCTAAAATTCAATCAAAATAATGTTCTACCTTAATAGAATACAGGAGAAATGCCGTATGATCAATTCAAAAGAGACAGGAAAAAAGTATATGTATGTTACAAAGTTCAGTACTCTATCCCAGTAAAATAAACTCTCACAGCAAACTAGGAATGTAGTGGAAATCCCTCAATGTAATAAAGGGCATTGATGAAAAACTTAGTTAAAATCACATTCAACGGTAAAAGTCTCAATGTTTTATAGCCAATGAAGAAACCAGGCAGTTATATCCATTATCACCATTATTATTTAACTCTGAATTCTAGCCAAAGTAAGAAAGAGAAATAAAAGACATAGATTGGAAAGGAAGAAGTAAAAGTATCTTTATGTGCAGATAAGGTATATGTATAAAACCGTAAGGAAACCACAAAATAGCTAACAGAACTAACAAATGAATTTAGCAAGGTTGTGGAAACAAAGTCTATAAACTCAATTGTATTTTTATAAATCAGCAGTAATCAATTAGAAAATAAATTTTCTTTTAAAACTCCATTTACATTAAATGAACAATAAAGTATTTAGGGATGATAAAAGATGCCTAAGATCCTTAGGCGAAAAACCATAAGACACAGGAAAAGGAAATTAAAGAATACCTAAATAAATGAACAGAATTACCATGTTCATAGACTGAAAGACGAATAAGGATGCAATTCTTCCCAAATAGATCGAAGGACTAAATGCAATCCCAAATAAATCCCAACAGTCTTTTCTAAAGAAACTGACAAGAGGCTTTAGAAATGTATATGGAAAGATAATAGATGACTACAACAATTTTGAAAAAGAACAAGGTTGGAAGACTTACATTAAAACGAACTAATGTAATGCAACATTAATCAAGACAGTGGTATAAGGATACACCTGTGGATCAATGGCATCAACTAACAAATCTAGGAATAGACACACATTTATATGGCCAATTTTTGACAAAGACGTGCCAAGAAGTTTAACAAAGTAAACTCTTCAATATATGGTTCTGGAACAAATGAGTATCTGTATAAAAAAACAGACTGGGCGTGGTGGCTCACGCCTGTAATATCAGCACTTTGGGAAGCTGAGGCAGGAGAATCACCTGAGGTCAGGAGTTGAAGACCAGCCTGGCTAACATGGTGAAAGATCATCTCTACTAAAAACACAAAAATTCATCAGGTGTGGTGGCACACACCTGTAATCCCAGCTACTCAGGAGGCTGAGGCACAATAATTGCTTGAACCTGGGAGGTGGAGGCTGCAGTGAGCTGAGATCGCACGACTGCACTCCAGCTTGGGCAACAGAGTGACACTCCATCTCAAAGGGGAAAAAAAAAAAGGCCAGGCACGGTGGCTCATGCATGTAATCACAGCACTTTGGGAGGCCGAGGCGGGCAGATCATGAGGTCAGGAGATCGAGACCATTCTGGCTAATACAGTGAAAACGTGTCTCTACTAAAAAATACAAAAAAATTAGCCGGGCATGGTGGCGGGCACCTGTAGTCCCAGCTACTCCAGAGGCTAAGGCAGAAGAATGTCATGAACCCAGGAGGCGGAGCAAGCAGTGAGAGCATTTCCTTTGAGCCGAGATCGCGCCACTACACTCCAGCCTGGGCGACAGAGCGAGACTCTGTCTCAAAAAAAAAAAAAAAAAAAAAAAGAATATCTGTATAACAAAATAAACTTCAGTCCACACCTTAAACTATCTACAAAAATTAACTCAAACATTCACCTATAATTGATACACAAACTTAAAATGAATCATTAACTTAAATATTAAGAGCTAACACTGGCTGGGCATGGTGGCTCACGCCTGTAAGCCAGCACTTTGGGAGGCCGAGGTGGGTGGATCACCTGAGGTCAGGAGTTCTAGACCAGCCTGGCCAACATGGTGAAACCCTATCTCTACTAAAAATACAAAAATTAGCCAGGTGTGGTGGCAAGCACCTGTAATCCCAGCTACTCAGGAAGCCGAGGCAGGAGAATGGCTTGAACCTGGGAGGTGGAGGTTGCAATGAGCCAAGATCATGCCATCGCACTCCAGCTGGGGGACAAGAGCGAGACTTCATCTCAAAAAAAAAAAAAAAAAAAGGCTAACACTATTAATATTTTCAAAGACAATATCCAATAAAAATTATTGCCACACTTATTTAGGCAATTTTTCTCAAGCAGAACACAAAAGGCACAGATATATTTTTTAAATCTACATGGTGGCTTTATCAAAATTAAAATCCTTGACTCTTCAAAAGTCCTAACTAAGCAAACAAAGATACAAAGCACGACACTGGAAAAAAATTTCAAAACAAAGACTGGGCCAGGGGTGGTGTCTCATGCCTGTAATCCCGGCACTTTGGGAGGCCAAGGCAGGCGGATCACTTGAGGTCAGGAGTTCAACACCAGTCTGATCAACATGGCAAAACCCTGTCTCTACTAAAAATACAAAATTAGCCAGGCATGGTGGCGCATGCCTGTAATCCCAGCTACTCGGGAGGCTGAGCCAGGAGAATCGCTTCAACCTGGGGCGTGGAGGTTGCAGTGAGCCGAGATTGCACCACTGCACTCCAACAGGGCAAAAGAGCAAGACTCTGTCTCAAAAAAAAAAAAAATACAAGGACAACAAGACACACAATCTACTTTCTGGTCTCAAAAAGTGGGGCAAAAGATTTTAACAGACATTTCACAAATGAAAATATATAAACGGGCAATAAACACAAAGATGCTCAATATCACTGGATGAATATTAAAGCTTAATATTATTTGTATTACTATTAATGCAAATTAAATCCATTACTGTACACCCACTAGGATGGCTAAAGTTAAAGACAGTTAACAACATCAATTGTTGGCAAGGATGAGGAACAACTCAAATTATCATACATTTTAGGAAAATAAAAATGGTAAAACCACTTTGGAAAACAATACAGTGTTACCTTACAAACTTAAACACCCATTTACCCTAGGCTCCAGAAATTCCTCTCTTAGGGATTTACCCAACAGAAAAGAAAACATGTCCACACAAAAACTTGTAAAGATGCTTTGAGAGGCCACGATGGAGGGCTCGCTTGAGACGAGGTGTCAGAAATCAACCAGGGCAACATAGCGAGACTCCATCTCTACAAAAAATACAAAAATTAGCCAGGTGGGGTAATGCATGCCTGTAGTTCTAGCTACTCGGGAGGCTGAGGCAGTAGGATCACTTGGGCCTAGAAGTTTGAGGTTACAGTGAAGTATGATCACACCATTGCACTCCAGCCTAGGTAAAAGAACGAGACCCAGTCTCTTAAAAATGCTTGGGGCACAGTGGCTCATGCCTGTAATCCCAGCACTTCGGGAGCCTGAGGTGGGTGGATCACAACGTCAGGAGTTCGCGACCAGCCTGGCCAATATGGTGAAACCCCGTCTCTACTAAAAATACAAAAAATTCGCCAGGCATGGTGGCGTGTGCCTGTAATCCCAGCTACTTGGGAGGCTGAGACAGGAGAACTGCTTGAACTCAGGAGGTGGAGGTTGCAGTGAGCCGAGATTGCGCCACTGCACTCTAGCCTGCGTGACAGAGTGAGACTCCGTCTCAAAAACAAAAAAAACAAAAACAAAAAAACTTCAGACCAGAATTATTTCAATTTGGGATCTTTTTCAGATTTTGGGATATTTGCATTATATTTACCAGTGGAGCTTCCCAAATCCCAAAATCCAAAACTGAAAAAGCTTCAATGAGCATTTCCTTTGAGTGTCATGTGAGCATTCAAAAAGTTTCAAATGTTGGAACATTTCAGATTTCAGATTTTTGGATTTAGGATGCCCAACCTGTAGTAGCATTATCATAATAGCTAAAAATAAAAGTAAAACAAATCTCCCATCAGATGGTACATTGAAAAATAGAGGTATACACACACACATATACATTAAGGAATACTACTGAGGAGTGAAAAAGAATAAAATATTAGCATACATGACATGGAGGCCAGGCACAGTAGCTCACACCTATAACCCCAGCACTTTGAGAGGCTGAGGTGGGCGGATCATTTGAGGTCAGGAGTTCAAGACCAGCCTGGTCAACATGGTGAAACCCATCTCTACTAAAAATACAAAAATTAGCCGGGCGTGGTGGTGGGTGCCTATAGTCCCAGTTACTCAGTAGGCTGAGGCAGGAGAATCACTTGAGCCCAGGAGGCAGACGTTGCAGTGATCAAGCCAACGCACTCCAGCCTGGGTGACACAGCGAGACTCCATCTCAAAAAAAAAAAAAAAAAAAAAAAAAAAAAAA